>NW_021822521.1:0-62500 GCF_901001165.1 Salmo trutta
ACATAGCCTACCTTAATTAACCAGCATAGAGAAACGGTTTCTATTCAACACACATAGCCTACCTTATGTCCTCAGCTTTACCTTTACTTTAGGGACCAGTTGATCATGCTCGCCTTTATTTAACTAGGCAAGTCAGTTAAGAACAAATTCTTATTCACAATGACAGCCTATGAACAGTGGGTTAACTACCTTGTTCAGGGGCAGAACGACAGATTTTTACCTTCTCAGTTCAGGGATTCAATCTAGCAACCTTTCGGTTACTGGCCCAACGCTCTAACCACTAGGCTACCTGCCGCCCCACGGTACAATTTTACGGTTGTATTTTATCCCAAAGTTATGGATCTGACTTTGCCGTTCTCCCTTACCTCCTCATCTTTAACCTATCCAAGGCCGACACCTCCACCCGACCAGGAACTCGATCGCCCTGAGCCCGTCCTTAGATATGCCTGGTCTTTATACAGTCACTTAGACAGGCCTGGTATTTATACAGTCATTTAGACAGGCCTGGTCTTTATACAGTCACTTAGACAGGCCTGGTATTTATACAGTCATTTAGACAGGCCTGGTCTTTATACAGTCATTTAGACAGGCCTGGTATTTATACAGTCATTTAGACAGGCCTGGTCTTTATACAGTCACTTAGACAGGCCTGGTATTTATACAGTCATTTAGATAGGCCTGGTCTTTATACAGTCACTTAGACAGGCCTGGTCTTTATACAGTCACTTAGACAGGCCTGGTCTTTATACAGTCATTTAGACAGGCCTGGTCTTTATACAGTCATTTAGACAGGCCTGGTCTTTATACAGTCACTTAGACAGGCCTGGTATTTATACAGTCATTTAGACAGGCCTGGTCTTTAGACAGTCATTTAGACAGGCCTGGACTTTATACAGTCATTTAGACAGGCCTGGTATTTATACAGTCATTTAGACAGACCTGGTATTTATACAGTCATTTAGACAGGCCTGGTCTTTATACAGTCATTTAGACAGGCCTGGTCTTTATACAGTCATTTAGATAGGCCTGGTCTTTATACAATCACTTAGACAGGCCTGGTCTTTATTCAGTCACTTAGACAGGCCTGGTCTTTATACAGTCATTTAGACAGGCCTGGTATTTATACAGTCATTTAGACAGGCCTGGTCTTTATACAGTCATTTAGACAGGCCTGGTCTTTATACAGTCATTTAGACAGGCCTGGTCTTTATAGTCATTTAGACAGGCCTGGTCTTTATACAGTCATTTAGACAGGCCTGGTCTTTATACAGTCACTTAGAGAGGCCTGGTCTTTATTCAGTCACTTAGACAGGCCTGGTATTTATTCAGTCACTTAGACAGGCCTGGTATTTATACAGTCATTTAGACAGGCCTGGTCTTTATACAGTCACTTAGACAGGCCTGGTCTTTCAGTCACTTAGACAGGCCTGGTCTTTATACAGTCATTTAGACAGGCCTGGTCTTTATACAGTCACTTAGACAGGCCTGGTCTTTATTCAGTCACTTAGACAGGCCTGGTATTTATACAGTCATTTAGACAGGCCTGGTATTTATACAGTCATTTAGACAGGCCTGGTCTTTATACAGTCATTTAGACAGGCCTGGTATTTATACAGTCACTTAGACAGGCCTGGTATTTATAGTCATTTAGACAGGCCTGGTATTTATACAGTCATTTAGACAGGCCTGGTATTTATACAGTCACTTAGACAGGCCTGGTCTTTATACAGTCATTTAGACAGGCCTGGTCTTTATACAGTCATTTAGACAGGCCTGGTCTTTATACAGTCACTTAGACAGGCCTGGTCTTTATACAGTCACTTAGACAGGCCTGGTATTTATACAGTCACTTAGACAGGCCTGGTCTTTATACAGTCACTTAGACAGGCCTGGTCTTTATACAGTCACTTAGACAGGCCTGGTCTTTATACAGTCACTTAGACAGGCCTGGTATTTATACAGTCATTTAGACAGGCCTGGTATTTATACAGTCCAGTTATTTAGATATGACACCGAAACATTATCACTCAATACAAACACATGCTAGGTTGTGATAGTGTGTTAGATGAACCTCTGTGTTTAGTGATTTATATCTGATGTGTCTGGGACTGACTGGATAAAACATTCACTACTTTAATGGTTATATTGTCATGTTTGTTACTGTCGTTCTACTGTTGGTGTGATACTGCAACACTGACAGCAGAGGTAAGACCTATGTGCTGTAAACGTGATATTTCATTTTTTTATTTTATATAAATTTGCACAAAAGAAACCTCTTTGCTTTGTCAATATGGGGTATTGTGTGTAGATTAATGAGGTTTTTTTTAATCAATTTTAGAATAAGACTGTAACGTAACAAACAGTGGAAAGAGTCAGGAGGTCTGAATACTTTCTGAATGCTCTGTAAATGAGCCATACTGGCTCTTCATTAAGTAGGTTAGCTGTCGTCTAACCCCTCAGTGACTGATTTCCTGTTCATAGTGTGGTTCACCTCACAGACCAAAGAGCATAGACAGAGTACTAGAACGGTGGGACAATTCCCTTTCTAGTCAAATTACCATGGCTCTGAGGGCCTTCCCCTTCTAGTAATTCTATTTCTATGCCACAGCACATTGGTCTTACCTCTGCTGTCAGTGTTGCAGTATCACACCAACAGTAGAACGACAGTAACAAACATGACAATATAACCATCAAAGTAGTGAATGTTTTATCCAGTCAGTCCCAGACACATCAGATATAAATCACTAAACACAGAGGTTCATCTAACACACTATCACAACCTAGCATGTGTTTGTATTGAGTGATATTTACTGGCGTCACTACAATGTTTTGGTCGTCTATTAAGTAGTTCCATGGTTCAGCACGTAGCTCACAACAACAGGCTAACCTTCAGTTACTTTAGAGTTACTTACTGGAAGATACTGCTAGCACACAAACACACATGCTGCTATCTGAGATGTTCCTGATGTCTTGTCTGCAGGCTTGTTGTAGCTGACTGGTAGAGAGGAGCAGAGATCTGGTCACTAGTGGAAATGTAAACAGCTGTTAGGTGAGAGACGTCCACACTACCCAGCCAGGAGAGGAGAGAGTTTCCTGTACGTTTCACCGTTTTATTTAGCTGTTAAACAGCTGTTAGGTGAGAGACGTCCACACTACCCAGCCAGGAGAGGAGAGAGTTTCCTCCCTCATCAGACAGATTTACTGCATCTCTCTCTCTCTCTCCTCTCTCTTCTCTCTCTCTCTCTCTCTCTCTCTCTCTCTCTCTCTCTCTCTCTCTCTCTCTCTCTCTCTCTCTTCTCTCTCTCTCTCTCTCTCTCTCTCTCTCTCTCTTCTCTCTCTCTCTCTCTCTCTCTCTCTCTCTCTCTCTCTCTCTCCTCTTCTCTCTCTCATTTATTCTAGGACTATAAATAGACTAGGCTTAATATTGACTGATTTAGTATTAACTTAGGACGTCATAGAGAGTAAAACGATGCTAAAGTGTAGTTTTCTCATGCCTATTTTAGCTTGAGATATTTGCCTTTTGCGAGCAGTGTTTTTCCTCTCAAAAAAAAGCAGTTTGTCAGTGGAAACGAACAGGCAGACAGACCATCATTGACCAGGAAAGGCATTGAAAGATTGCCACACAGTGAGTCCACTTTCTAAATCTGGCCTTGGCTTCTTTAATGGTCAGCAGTTAGTGTCCCATGTTGGAGAGGACTGGCTGGATGTGGATGGGCTTGAATGGGGAGAACACACCTGGGTTCAAATACTATTTCAAGTCTTTCAAATATTTGAGTTGTGCTGATTGAGCTGTAAGTGCAATGCCCACCCATCTGGTGGGAGACTGGGGGAGTGGGGGGAGGGTTGGTGGGGGACTGGGGAGTGGGGGGGTTGGTGGGGGAGTGGGGGGAGGGTTGGTGGGGGACTGGGGAGTGGGGGAGGGTTGGTGGGGGACTGGGGAGTGGGGGGAGGGTTGGTGGGGGACTGGGGAGTGGGGGGAGGGTTGGTGAGGGATGGGGAGTGGGGGGAGGGTTGGTGAGGGACTGTGGAGTGGGGGGAGGGTTGGTGAGGGACTGGGGAGTGAGGGGAGGGTTGGTGGGGGGGACTGGGGAGTGGGGGAGGGTTGGTGGGGGACTGGGGAGTGGGGGAGGGTGGTGAGGGAGTGGGGTGTGGGGGGAGGGTTGGTGGGGGACTGGGGAGTGGGGGGAGGGTTGGTGGGGGGAGTGAGGGGAGGGTTGGTGAGGGGACTGGGGAGTGGGGGGAGGGTGGTGGGGGACTGGGGAGTGGGGGGAGGGTTGGTGAGGGACTGGGGAGTGGGGGGAGGGTTGGTGGGGGAGTGGGAGGTGGGGGGAGGGTTGGTGGGGGACTGGGGAGTGGGGGGAGGGTCGGTGGGGGAGTGGGGGGAGGGTGGTGGGGGAGTGGGAGGTGGGGGGAGGGTTGGTGAGGGAGTGGGAGGTGGGGGGAGGGTTGGTGGGGGAGGGGAGTGGGGGGGGTTGGTGGGGGATGTGGGGGAGGGGGTGGGGGAGGGGGGGTGGGGGAGTGGGGGGTGGGTGGGTGTGGGGAGTGGGAGGTGGGGGGAGAGTTGGTGGGGGACTGGGGAGTGGGGGAGTGGGGGGTGGGGGGAGGGTTGGTGGGGGACTGGGGAGTGGGGGGAGGGTTGGTGGGGGACTGGGGAGTGGGGGGAGGGTTGGTGGGGGACTGGGGAGTGGGGGAGGGTTGGTGGGAGACTGGGGAGTGGGGGGAGGGTTGGTGGGGGACTGGGGAGTGGGGGAGGGTTGGTGGGGGAGTGGGGGGAGGGTTGGTGGGGGACTGGGGAGTGGGGGGAGGGTTGGTGGGGGACTGGGGAGGGGGGGGAGGGTTGGGGGGGAGTGGGGAGTGGGGGGAGGGTTGGTGAGGGACTGGGGAGTGGGGGGAGGGTTGGTAAGGGACTGGGTGGAGGGTTGGTGGGGGACTGGGGAGTGGGGGGAGAGTTGGTGGGGGACTGGGGAGTGGGGGAGGGTTGGTGGGGGACTGGGGACTGGGGGAGGGTTGGGGGGGAGTGGGGGAGGGTTGGTGGGGGGAGGGTGGGTGGGGGACTGGGGGGAGGGTGGTGGGGGAGTGGGGGAGGGTTGGTGGGGGACGGGAGACTGGGGGGAGGGTTGGTGGGGGACTGGGGGGAGGGTTGGTGGGGGACTGGGGGGAGGGTTGGTGGGGGACTGGGGACTGGGGGGAGGGTTGGTGGGGGACTGGGGGAGGGTTGGTGGGGGACTGGGGGAGGGTTGGTGGGGGGACGGGGGACTGGGCGGAGGGTTGGTGGGGGACTGGGGACTGGGGGAGGGTTGGTGGGGGACTGGGGGGAGGGTTGGTGGGGGACTGGGGACTGGGGGGAGGGTTGGTGGGGGACTGGAGCCTGGGGGGAGGGTTGGTGGGGGGACTGGGGGAGGGTTGGTGGGGGACTGGGGAGGTGGGGGCGAGTAGGAGACGGAGCACCTGCAGTTGATGTAGTGGTTTGTGACATCATGATAACATGGTCTCCCACTGTCTCTGATTAATGACAGGTAGATTTATCACCAATGGTCATATTCAAGTCCCAGGTCTGAGGTGAAAACGGTTTCCTTCAACCTTGTTCATTTCATTTATTTATGTTGTTAGCTGAATGTATTCATAATATCCTTAGCTAATGTTTCCAATGCCAAAAGGCTTGAAACTTACTGCACATCCCACAAGAGACAAACCAAACGTTATCAACCCATGATGAGTAAGCATGTGTGGAAATAAATACCTACCCCGGTACACAGGGCTAGGTGCATCAAAGGAAATGTTTATCTCAGCCAGAAAAAGAAGAGACACTGTGAAACAGTCTTTTAGTGGTGCTGGGATCATTTCCATTCACTTAGGACATCATCAAGCACACAGGGGCCATCTTCCTTTCCCTTCAAAGGGAAGTAGCCTTTGTTGAACTGAAGAAGCATTTTCTCATGTCCACTGAAAGCTGTGCCATGGGAGCTGTTTGCCTGTGACAAAACAAATTCACAGCTTTCTCAATGTCTTTCTGTCTGTTTGTGTTCTCCAGGCAGTTAGAGCTGCACTCTCCGGACGCCAAGCATACTGTGGTGTTACGGTGTAAAGACACAGCCTCGGCCCAGGCCTGGTTCGAGGTCATGCAGTCGGCGACCTCTAACCTCATCAACAAGGTCATCACAGAGGTCAAAGAGCACACAGGAAGAACAGGAATCGCAGGGAGCAGAGAGATCAGACAGCTGGGCTGGCTGGCTGAGAAGGTAGGAGCTACTCTGTACTTTATTGAATGTTGGTGCAGGAAAACACCTCAAATAAACGTGCTTACCTTTAATCAGATGAATAATATGCATTCACAGCCCACCTTCTGATGATAACTCATATGTGATTTTTGTGAGGCAGTTATACGATGGTGAGCCAAGCATTCTAGGATCCTCATACAGTATAGCTGATGCAGTAGTTTCCAACAGAAGAAGCCTGGATGGGGGCTTTGTAGTGTTCCTTCTATACAGTACAGCAGCTATTGTTCCCTGGTGACTTTCCCCCCCCCCCTCCTCGGCCTCCTCTAAATCCTCTTTCATCACTCTCTTATTAGTCAGGGCAAGCCTGGCAGAGAGAGAGCGAGACGGCTAATACTGAGTAGACTATAGCCCTGTACTTTGGGCAGTCAGTCAATCAGTCAATCAGTCAGCCAGTTAGTCAGTCAGTCTGCCAAGCCAAGCCAGAGGATGCTTTCCAGGCTTCTTAATGAGTTCCTCTTTTATTACTGCCTGCCTGCCCCATTGTGAGTCACAAATGGCACCTTAGTGCACTATATAGGGAATATGGTTCCATTTGGGATGCAGTTTCTGTGTGATGGTCAATACACTACAGGCTGGAGTCTGAGTCTCTACTTAGCTGTGTGATGGTCAACACACTACAGGCTGGAGTCTGAGTCTCTACTTAGCTGTGTGATGGTCAACAGACTACAGGCTGGAGTCTGAGTCTCTACTTAGCTGTGTGATGGTCAACAGACTACAGGCTGGAGTCTGAGTCTCTACTTAGCTGTGTGATGGTCAACACACTACAGGCTGGAGTCTGAGTCTCTACTTAGCTGTGTGATGGTCAACACACTACAGGCTGGAGTCTGAGTCTCTACTTAGCTGTGTGATGGTCAACACACTACAGGCTGGAGTCTGAGTCTCTACTTAGCTGTGTGATGGTCAATACACTACAGGCTGGAGTCTGAGTCTCTACTTAGCTGTGTGATGGTCAACACACTACAGGCTGGAGTCTGAGTCTCTACTTAGCTGTGTGATGGTCAACACACTACAGGCTGGAGTCTGAGTCTCTACTTAGCTGTGTGATGGTCAACAGACTACAGGCTGGAGTCTGAGTCTCTACTTAGCTGTGTGATGGTCAACACACTACAGGCTGGAGTCTGAGTCTCTACTTAGCTGTGTGATGGTCAACACACTAAAGGCTGGAGTCTGAGTCTCTACTTAGCTGTGTGATGGTCAACACACTACAGGCTGGAGTCTGAGTCTCTACTTAGCTGTGTGATGGTCAACACACTACAGGCTGGAGTCTGAGTCTCTACTTAGCTGTGTGATGGTCAACACACTACAGGCTGGAGTCTGAGTCTCTACTTAGCTGTGTGATGGTCAACAGACTACAGAGCAGACCCTCTGGAGTTCAGCATGCTAATGTGATCAGATATCGGAGAGGAGGGGAAGGGGAGAGGAGAGGAGGAGAGGAGAGGAGGAGTAGAGGAGATGGAGAGGAGATGGAGAGGACAGGAGAGAAGAGGAAAGGAGAGGGGAGGTGGGGGAGGAGAGGAGAGGGAGGGAGGGGATCCTTGTTTTACAGCCTTGTTGAGGTTGCTCTGTGCAACTGTCCTGAGCCTGGCTTTAACCACAGACTTTATATTCACTCTCATACTATAGCCAATTATACTGTGGCAGCATTTTAAAATGAATTAATGTTACACACTAATTATGTGGTTGTGTAGGCTTTAGTTAGATCTACGTTTGTGAGCCTGTATATGGTGTTTTAATATGGTTACTTGGCAACATGTGTTGGTAATGTTATAGGATTGACCTATGGCCACCAGAATCATATGTTCTCATAACTAGCTGAGGACCTCATAGTGAGACGAGGCTTATAGTTATGAGGATTGTGCTGTAGCAAAGCTTTCATAATGAGGATTGTGCTGTAACTTTCATAATGAGGATTGTTCTGTTGCAAAGCTTTCATTATGAGGATTGTTCTGTAACTTTCATTATGAGGATTGTGCTGTAGCAAAGCTTTCATATTGAGGATTGTGCTGTAACTTTCATAATGAGGATTGTTCTGTTGCAAAGCTTTCATTATGAGGATTGTTCTGTAACTTTCATTATGAGGATTGTGCTGTAACTTTCATAATGAGGATTGTGCTGTATCTTTCATAATGAGGATTGTGCTGTAACTAAGCTTTTATATTGAGGATTGTGCTGTAACTAGGCGTTCATAATGAGGATTGTGCTGTAACTTTCATAATTAGGATTGTGCTGTAACTAAGCATTCATAATGAGGATTGTGCTGTAGCAAAGCTTTCATAATGAGGATTGTGCTGTAGCAAAGCTTTCATAATGAGGATTGTGCTGTAGATAAGCTTTCATAATGAGGATTATGCTGTAACTTTCATAATGATGATTGTTCTGTAACTTTCATAATGAGGATTGTGCTGTAGATAAGCTTTCATAATGAGGATTGTGCTGTAACTTTCATAATGAGGATTGTGCTGTAACTTTCATAATGAGGATTATGTTGTAACTTTCATAATGAGGATTGTGCTGTAGCAAAGCTTTCATAATGAGGATTGTGCTGTAACTTTCATAATAAGGATTGTGCTGTAACTAAGCTTTCATAATGAGGATTGTGCTGTAACTTTCATAATGAGGATTGTGCTGTAACTTTCATAATGAGGATTGTTATGCTGTATAATGTTATGCAAGCCGGTGTTGTATTGGGTGTCTGGGAGTTGAGAGTTTATCTACAGGCCAAAATGAATAAACTGTATAAAGTGCCTTGCTGTGAAAAATAACGAAGATATTGTTACTAAGACTTAGTTACATAGAGAAATGCTGAAGACATTCAAGGTTGTGTCTTTGCTGTTTGTAGTAGTATGTGCTTATCACTCTTGCTAAATTGTATTTTCTAGTCCATAACATTCCCTCCATTGCACCAGTAACCCCCATGCAAATAGCAGCAGCCTGTCATGCTGTGTGGTGTGTTTTCTCATAGACAGAGAGTATTCTAGGGAGGGGAGGGGAGTCAGAGAGGAGAGGAGAGGAGAGGAGGGGGAGAGGAAGGGAAGGGGGGAGAGGAGGCAGAGAGGAGAGGAGGCAGAGAGGAGAGGAGGCGGAGATGAGAGGAGGCGGAGAGGAGGGGAAGAGGAGGGGGGGAAGGGGAGAGGAGGGGAAGAGGACAGGAGAGGAGGGGAAGAGGACAGTAGAAGAGATGGAGAGGTGGGGGAGGAGAGGAGGAGGGAGGGAGGGGATCCTTGTTTTACAGCCTTGTTGAGGTTGCTCTGTGCAACTGTCCTGAGCCTGGCTTTAACCACAGACTTTATATTCACTCTCATACTATAGCCAATTATACTGTGGCAGCATTTTAAATTGAATGATCGTTACACACTAATTATGTGGTTGTGTAGGCTTTAGTTAGATCTACGTTTGTGAGCCTGTATATGGTGTTTTAATATGGTTACTTGGCAACATGTGTTGGTAATGTTATAGGATTGACCTATGGCCACCAGAATCATATGTTCTCATAACTAGCTGAGGACCTCATAGTGAGACGAGGCTTATAGTTATGAGCACTGTGCTGTAGCAAAGCTTTCATAATGAGGATTGTGCTGTAACTTTCATAATGAGGATTGTTCTGTTGTAAAGCTTTCATTATGAGGATTGTTCTGTAACTTTCATTATGAGGATTGTGCTGTAGCAAAGCTTTCATAATGAGGATTGTTCTGTAACTTTCATAATGAGGATTGTGCTGTAACATTCATAATGAGGATTGTGCTGTAACTTTCATAATGAGGATTGTTCTGTTGCAACGCTTTCATTATGAGGATTGTTCTGTAACTTTTATATTGAGTATTGTTCTGTTGCAATGCTTGCATAATGAGGATGGCGCTGTAGTTAAGCTTTCATAATAAGGATTGTGCTGTAACTAAGCTTGTATAATGAGGATTATGCTGTAGCAAAGCTTTCATAATGAGGATTGTTCTGTAACTTTCATAATGAGGATTGTGCTGTAACTTTCATAATGAGGATTGTTCTGTTGCAACGCTTTCATTATGAGGATTGTTCTGTAACTTTTATATTGAGTATTGTTCTGTTGCAATGCTTGCATAATGAGGATGGCGCTGTAGTTAAGCTTTCATAATAAGGATTGTGCTGTAACTAAGCTTGTATAATGAGGATTATGCTGTAACTAGGCGTTCATAATGAGGATTGTGCTGTAACTAAGCTTTCACAATGACGATTGTGCTGTAACTAAGCTTTCATAATGAGAATTGTTCTGTACCTTTCGTAATGTGGATCGCGCTATAACTTTCATAATGTTGATCGCGCTATAACTTTCATAATGAGGATTGTGCTGTAACTTTCATAATGAGGATTGTGCTGTAACTTTCATAATGAGGATTGTGCTGTAGCAAAGCTTGCATAATAAGGATTGTGCTGTAACTAAGCTTTCATAATGAGGATTGTGCTGTAACTTTCATAATGACGATTGTGCTGTAACGTTCATAATGAGGATTTTGCTGTAACTTTCATAATGAGGATTGTTATGCTGTATAATGTTATGCAAGCCGGTGTTGTATTGGGTGTCTGGGAGTTGAGAGTTTATCTACAGGCCAAGATGAAAACTGTATATAAGTGCCTTGCTGTGAAAAATAACGAAGATATTGTTACTAAGACTTAGTTACATAGAGAAATGCTGAAGACATTCAAGGTTGTGTCTTTGCTGTTTGTAGTAGTATGTGCTTATCACTCTTGCTAAATTGTATTTTCTAGTCCAGAACATTCCCTCCATTGCACCAGTAACCCCCATGCAAATAGCAGCAGCCTGTCATTGCTGTGTGGTGTGTTTCCTCCAGACGAGAGTATTCTAACACAGTGTGGTGTGTTTTGGTCCAGACAGAGAGTATTCTAACACCAGTGTGGTGTGTTTTCTCCTAGACAGGAGAGTATTCTAACACAGTGTGGTGTGTTTTGTCCAGACAGAGAGTATTCTAAACCAGTGTGGTGTGTTTTCCTCCTAGACAGAGAGTATTCTAACACGGTGTGGTGTGTTTTGTCCAGACAGAGAGTTATTCTAACACAGTGTGGTGTGTTTCCTCCAGACAGAGAGTATTCTAACACAGTGTGGTGTGTTTTCTCCCAGACAGAGAGTATTCTAACACAGTGTGGTGTGTTTTCTCCTAGACAGAGAGTATTCTAACACAGTGTGGTGTGTTTCTCCTAGACAGAGAGTATTCTAACACAGTGGTGGTGTGTTTTCTCCTAGACAGAGAGAGTATCTAACACAGTGTGGGTGTTTTTCTCCTAGACAGAGAGTATTCTAACACAGTGTGGTGTGTGTTTTCTCCAGACAGAGGAGTATTCTAACACGTGTGGTGTGTTTTTGTCCAGACAGAGAGTATTCTACACAGTGTGGTGTGTTTTCTCCTAGACCGAGAGTATTCTAACACAGTGTGGTGTGTTTCTCCAGACAGAGAGTATTCTAACACAGTGTGGTGTGTTTTCTTCTCCAGAACAGAGAGTATTCTAACACAGTGTGGTGTGTTTCCTCCAGACAGAGAGTATTCTAACACAGTGTGGTGTGTTTTCTCCTAGACAGAGAGTATTCTACACACAGTGTGGTGTGTTTTCTCCTAGACAGAGAGTATTCTAACACAGTGTGGTTGTGTTTTCTCCAGACAGAGAGTATTCTAACACAGTGTGGTTGTGGTTTCTCCTAGACAGAGAGTATTCTAACACAGTGTGGTGTGTTTTCTCCCCGACAGAGAGATTTCTAAACACAGTGTGGTGTGTTTTCTCCTAGACAGAGAGTATTCTAACACAGTGTGGTGTGTTTTCTCCTAGACAGAGAGTATTCTAACACAGGGTGGTGTGTTTTCTCCCAGACAGAGAGTATTCTAACACAGTGTGGTGTTTTCTTCCAGACAGAGAGTATTCTAACACAGTGTGGTGTGTTTTCCTAGACAGAGAGTATTCTAACACAGTGTGGTGTGTTTTCTCCAGACAGAGAGTATTCTAACACAGTGTGGTGTGTTTTCTCCTAGACAGAGAGTATTCTAACACAGTGTGGTGTGTTTTCTCCTAGACAGAGAGTATTCTAACACAGTGTGGTGTGTTTTCTCCAGACAGCGAGTATTCTAACACAGTGTGGTGTGTTTTCTCCAGACAGAGAGTATTCTAACACAGTGTGGTGTGTTTTCTCCAGACAGAGAGTATTCTAACACTGTGTGGTGTGTTTTCTCCTAGACAGAGAGTATTCTAACACAGTGTGGTGTGTTTTCTCCTAGACAGAGAGTATTCTAACACAGTGTGGTGTGTTTTCTCCTAGACAGAGAGTATTCTAACACAGTGTGGTGTGTTTTCTCCTAGACAGAGAGTATTCTAACACAGTGTGGTGTGTTTTCTCCTAGACAGAGAGTATTCGAACACAGTGTGGTGTGTTTTTGTCCAGACAGAGAGTATTCTAACACAGTGTGGTGTGTTTCCTCCAGACAGAGAGTATTCTAACACAGTGTGGTGTGTTTTCTCCTAGACAGAGAGTATTCTAACACAGTGTGGTGTGTTTTCTCCAGACAGAGAGTATTCTAACACAGTGTGGTGTGTTTTCTCCTAGACAGAGAGTATTCTAACACAGTGTGGTGTGTTTTCTCCTAGACAGAGAGTTCTAACACAGTGTGGTGTGTTTTCTCCTAGACAGAGAGTATTCTAACACAGTGTGGTGTGTTTTCTCCTAGACAGAGAGTATTCTAACACAGTGTGGTGTGTTTTCTCCCAGACAGAGAGTATTCTAACACAGTGTGGTGTGTTTTCTCCAGACAGAGAGTATTCTAACACAGTGTGGTGTGTTTTTCTCCTAGACAGAGAGTATTTCTAACGCAAGTGTGGTGTGTTTTTCTCCAGACAGAGAATGAGAAGCAGCAGTGGAAGCCAGTGCTGGTGATGGTGACAGAGAAAGACCTGCTCCTCTATCACAGCCTTCCACGCATGAAGGAATCCTGGCACAGCCCTGCACACACATACCCACTGTTAGCTACACGGTACGCTACACACACCCTCTCTCTACTAGCCACAAGAAAAATAGCTGCTGCTATCCACACAGTAAGCAAAATACACCGTCTTCCTGCTAGTCAAATAGCAAAACACATTTATCTTATCTTAGCCACATGGTTAGTAGCATCCACCCTGAACAACCCAACCATGACCACATGGTAATCCTCCGCCACTCCAAACACACCTACCCTTTATTGGCCAAGCAATAATCAGAAGATATCTACCCTCTATTGGCCAAGCAATAATCAGAAGACATCTACCCTCTATTGTCCAAGCATTAATCAGAAGATATCTACCCTCTATTGTCCAAGCATTAATCAGAAGATATCTACCCTCTATTGGCCAAGCATTGATCAGAAGATATCTACCCTCTATTGGCCAAGCAATAATCATTACACACCTACACTCTATTGGCCAAGCATTGATCAGAAGATATCTACCCTCTATTGGCCTCATGGTGCAGAACACATGTGAAAGATGAGGTGGCACAGGAGGACACATCCACAACATGTTTCCATTACTGAACACAGCCAAGAACGTGTTACTTTTTATCATGTTATCAATCATTCCACCTTTATGTCCTTGATGTGAAGAGGGTTATATGGTTACAGCACTGACTAGCTAGTCTCTCTCAACAGCAGAATATAACAGAATGTGTGTCTGTCTGTAGGCTGGTGCACTCTGGCCCAGACCGAGGCTCTCCCCAGCCGGGCGTGGAGCTGTCCTTCGCCACACGTACAGGAACCCGACTGGGTATCGAGGCCCACCTGTTCAGAGCTGAAACCTCTCAGGACCTTTCACTGTGGACCAGGCACATCGTTACGGGCTGTCACTCCTCTGCCCAGATGATCAAAGAAGTCACTACCAGTGAGTACCACTACCACCGACCCTGGCTATTAGACTGTGTGAGGCCCGCTGAGCTAAAGCCTTGATTAACCAAGTCACTACCAGTGAGCCTAGGTAGACATTAGCTTGGGGAGTAACTCAAATCAAGGTTACTTATCATGTTAGTGTGATTGTAACATAGACGGGTTTGTCAGTCTCAGTACAGTACTCATAGCTGCAGTATTTGGTAAGGGGGGGTTACTGCTGGTCAGTCACATGGAAGACATTGAGAAAGGAGTCCATGTTTTTCAAAAGGAACGGAATGTCACTGTGAGATCCTGTGTGTGTGATGTCTGTGTGTGGTCTGTGTGGTCTGTGTATGTGTGTAGTCTGTGTGTGTGTGGTCTGTGTGTGTGTGGTCTGTGTATGTGTGTGGTCTGTGTGGTCTGTGTGGTCTGTGTAGTCTGTGTGTTTTATTTAAAAAAAATTACCTTTTATTTAACCAGGCAAGTCAGTTAAGAACAAATTCTTATTTTCAATGATGGCCTACCGGGGAACAGTGGGTTAACTGCCTTGTTCAGGGGCAGAACGACAGATTTTTACCTTGTCAGCTCAGGGATTCGATCTTGCAACCTTTCGGTTACTAGTCCAACGCTCTAACCACTAGGTTACCTGCCGCCTGTGTGTGTGTGTGGTCTGTGTGTGTGTGTGTGTGTGTGGTCTGTGTGTGGCCTCTGTGTGTGTGGTCTGTCTGTGTGTGGTCTGTCTGTGTGTGGTCTGTGTGTGGTCTGTGTGTGGCCTCTGTGTGTGTGGTCTGTCTGTGTGTGGTCTGTCTTTTTGTGGTTTGTGTGTGGTCTGTGTGTGGTCTCTGTGTGTGTGGTCTCTGTGTGTGTGGTCTGTGTGTGGTCTGTGTGTGGTCTGTGTGTGTGTTGTGTGTCCGTGTGTGTTGTTGGTCTGTCTGTGTGTGGTCTCTGTGTGTGTGGTCTGTGTGTGTGTGTGTGGTCTGTGTGTGTGTGTGTGTGGTCTGTCTGTGTGTGTCTCTGTGTGTGTGGTCTCTCTCTGTGTGTGTGTGTGTGGTGTGTGTGTGTGTGTGTGTGGTTGTGTGTGTGTGTGTGTGTGTGGTGTGTGTGTGTGTGTGGTGTGTGTGATAATAAACAAAAGTGAAATAAAACAATGAAATGAAACAGTAAACACTACACTCACAAACGTTTCAGAGGAATAGGAGACATTTCAATTGTGATATTATGTCTATATACAAGGCAGAGATCTGGTCACTAGTGGAAATGTAAACAGCTGTTAGGTGAGAGACGTCCACACTACCCAGCCAGGAGAGGAGAGAGTTTCCTGTACGTTTCACCGTTTTATTTAGCTGTTAAACAGCTGTTTAGGTGAGAGACGTCCACACTACCCAGCCAGGAGAGGAGAGAGTTTTCCTGTACGTTTCACACCGTTTTATTTAGCTGTTAAACAGCTTCATCATTTATCAGGAGGATCTCTCTCTCTCCTCCCCCTCTGTCATAAGCTACAGTGGAGATCAGACACATGTTGGGAATGGGAGAGACAAAGGGAGGAGGGATTTCCTCACTGACTTAGTTCAGTTGATCAGAGTTTATTACAACATGTCAAAACAAAGCTGTGTCCCAAATAACACCCTATTACCTATACAGTATAGTGCACTACATCTGACCAGAACCCTATGGGAAATAGAGCGCTGTTTGGGACGCAACCAGTGTTTATCAACTGTGTGTCTGAGGGAACTATGTCATACATGTTGTTACTGATCCAGTGTCTGAGGGAACTATGTCATACATGTTGTTACTGATCCAGTGTCTGAGGGAACTATGTCATACATGTTGTTACTGATCCAGTGTCTGAGGGAACTATGTCATACATGTTGTTACTGATCCAGTGTCTGAGGGAACTATGTCATACATGTTGTTACTGATCCAGTGACTCAGGGAACCATGTAAAATATGTTGTTTTCACTAAGAGCTCTTTAGGAATGGATCATATATCACTTCACTTATTGTGACATGGCATCAGCTGTCAGACATAAGCTTTACTATCTTTGCTAGGTCAACGTGAACATTGTTGTCATAGGAGGGTATACAATAGGAACCTAACACCAGCTGCATTAAGTACTGCAGTGCATCTCCTCCTCATGGACTGCATCAGATTTGCCAGTTCTTGCTGTGAGATGTTACCCCACTCTTCCACCAAGGCACCTGCAAGTTCCCAGACATTTCTGGGGGGAATGGCACTAGCCCTCACCCTCCGATCCAACAGGTCCCAGACGTGCTCAATGGGATTGAGATCCGGGCTCTTCGCTGGCCATGGCAGAACACTGACATTCCTGTCTTGCAGGAAATCACGCTCAGAACGAGCAGTATGGCTGGTGGCATTGTCATGCTGGAGGGACATGTCAGGATGAGCCTGCAGGAAGGGTACCACATGAGGGAGGAGGATGTCTTCCCCGTAACGCACAGCGTTGAGATTGCCTGCAATGACAACAAGCTCAGTCCAATGATGCTGTGACACACTGCCCCAGACCATGACTGACCCTCCACCTCCAAATCGATCCCGCTCCAGAGTACAGGCCTCGGTGTAACGCTCATTCCTTCGACAATAAACGCGAATCCGACCATCACCCCTGGTGAGACAAAACCGTGACTCGTCAGTGAAGAGCACTTTTTGCCAGTCCTGTCTGGTCCAGCGACGGTGGGTTTGTGCCCATAGCCATAGGCTGCCTTACAACAGGCCTACAAGCCCTCAGTCCAGCCTCTCTCAGCCTATTGCGGACCATCTGAGCACTGATGGAGGGATTGTGCGTTCCTGGTGTAACTCAGGCAGTTGTTGTTGCCGTCCTGTACCTGTCCCGCAGATGTGATGTTCGGATGTATCAATCCTGTGCAGGTGTTGTTACACGTGGTCTGCCACTGCGAGGACGATCAGCTGTCCATCCTGTCTCCCTGTAGCACTGTCTTAGGCGTCTCACATTACGCACATTGCAATTTATTGCTCTGGCCACATCTGCAGTCCTCATGCCTCCTTGCAGCATGCCTAAGGCACGTTCACGCAGATGAGCAGGGACCCTGGGCATCTTTCTTTTGGTGTTTTTCAGAGTCAGTAGAAATGCCTCTTTAGTGTCCTAAGTTTTCATAACTCTGACCTTAATTGCCTACCGTCTGTAAGCTGTTAGTGTCTTAACGACCGTTCCACAGGTGCATGTTCATTAAGTGTTTATGGTTCATTGAACAAGCATGGGAAACAGTGTTTATACCCTTTACAATGAAGATCTGTAAAGTTATTTGGATTTTTACAAATTATCTTTGAAAACAGGGTCCTGAAAAAGGGCCGTTTCTTTTTTTGCTGAGTTTATATAGATGGCGCCGACAGTGATGGTCGCCTCGCTTCGAGTTCTTAGGAAACTATGCAGTATTTTGTTTTTTTATGTATTATTTCTTACATTGTTACCCCAGGTAATCTTAAGTCTTATTACATACAGCCGGGAAGAACTATTAGATATAAGAGCAACGTCAACTTTCCAACATTACGACCAGGAATACGACTTTCCCGAAGCGGATCCTCCGTTCGGACCACCACCCAGGACAATGGATCTAATTCTAGTAGTCGACCCAAAACAACGGCGCCGCAGAAGGGGCAGATGAAGCGGCCACCTGGTCAGGCTCCGTAGACGTGCACATCACCCACCGCTCCCGAGTATACTACTAGCCAATGTCCAGTCTCTTGACAACAAGGTAGAGGAAATTCGAGCAACGGTTGCCTTCCAGAGAGACATCAGAGATTGTAACATTCTCTGTTTCACAGAAACATGGCTCTCTCGGGATATGTTTTCGGAATCAGTTCAGCCACCGGGCTTCTCCATGCATCGCACCGACAAGAGATAAACATCTCTCTGGGAAGAGGAAGGGCGGGGGTGTATGCTTTATGATTAACGACTTATGGTGTAATCATAACAACATACAGGAACTCAAGTCCTGCTCACCTGACAAAGAATTCCTTACAATCAAATTTTACCTACCAAGAGAATTCTCGTCAGTTATAGTCACAGCTGTGTACATTCCCCATTAAGAAGACACCAACATGGCCATCAAGGAACTTCACTGGACTGTATGCAAACTGGAAACCATACACCCTGAGGCTGCATTTATTGTAGCTGGAGATTTTAACATAGCAAATTTGAGAACAAGGCTACCTAAATTCTACCAGCATATTGATTACGCTACGCGCATGGGCAATACCCACGACCACTGTTACTCAAACTTCCGTGATGCAAACAAAGCCCTCCCCCGCCCTCCCTTCGGCAAATCCAACCACGACGCCATCTTGCTCCTACCGTCTTATAGGCAGAAACTCAAACAGGATGTACCTGTAATGAGAACCATTCAACGCTGGTCGTTGAAAGCCACGCTTCAAGATTGTTTTGATCACGCGGACTGGAATATGTTCCGGTCAGCCTCAGAGAACAACATCGACCTAAACGCTGATTCTGTGATTGTGTTTATAAAGAAGTGCATTGGAGATGTTGTACCCACTGTGACTATTAAAACCTACCTTAACCAGAAACCTTGAATGGATGGTGGCATTCGTGCAAAATTGAAAGCGCGATCCACCGCATTTAACCATGGAAAGAGGTCTGGGAATAGGACTGAATATAAACAGTATAGTTATTCCCTCTGCAAGGCAATCAAACAAGCGAAATGACAGTACAGGGACAAGGTGGAGTCGCAATTCAACGGCTCAGACACAAGACGTATGTGGCAGGGTCTACAGGAAATCACGGACTACAAAAAGAAAACCAGCCACGTCACATACACTGACGTCACGCTTCCAGACAAACTAAACGCCTTCTTTGCTTTGAGGATAATACAGTGCCACCTTCGCGGTCCACTAACAAGGACTGCGCCCCCCCTTCTTCTCCGTGGCTAACGTGAGTAAAACATTTAAACGTGTTAACCCTCGCAAGGCTGCTGGCCTAGACGGCATCCCTAGCCACATCCTCAGAGCATGCGCAGACCAGCTGGCTGGTGTGTTTACGGACATATTCAATCGCTCCCTATCCCAGTCTGTTGTCCCCACATGCTTCAAGATGGCTACCATTGTTCCTGTACCCAAGAAGGAAAAGATAACTGAACCAAATGACTACCGCCCCGTAGCATTCACCTCTGTCAGCATGAAGGGCTTTGAGAGACTAGTCAAGGATCATATCACCTCCACCTTACCGGCCACCCTAGACCCACTTCAGTTTGCATACCACCCCAACAGGTCCACAGATGACGCAATCGCCATCCCACTGCACACTGCCCTATCCCATCTGGACAAGAGGAATACCTATGTAAGAATGCTGTTCATTGACTACAGCTCAGCATTCAACACCATAGTACCCTCCAAGCTCATCATCAAGCTAGAGGCCCAGGGTCTCAACCCCGCCGTGTGCAATTGGATCCTGGACTTTCTGACGGGCCGCCCCCAGGTGGTGAAGGTAGGAAACAACATCTCCACTTCCCTGACCCTCAACATTGGGGCCTCACAAGGATGCGTGCTCAGCCCCCTCCTGTACTCCCTGTTCACCCACGACTGCGTGGCCATGTACGCCTCCAACTCAATCAAGTTTGCAGACGACACAACATTAGTGGGCTTGATTACCAACAACGACGAGACAGCCTACAGGGAGGAGGTGAGGACACTCAGAGTGTGGTGTCAGGAAAAAAACCTCTCACTCAACGTAAACAAAACAAAGGAGATGATCGTGGACTTCAGGAAACAGCAGAGGGAGCACCCCCCTATCCACATCGACGAGACCGCAGTGGAGAAGGTGGAAAGTTTTAAGTTCCTCAGCGTACACATCACAGACAAACTGAAATGGTCCACCCACAAAGACAGTGTGGTGAAGAAGGCGCAACAGCCCCTCTTCAACCTCAGGAGGCTGAAGAAATTTGGCTTATCACCCAAAACCCTGACAAACTTTTACAGATGCACAATCGAGAGCATCCTGTCGGGCTGTATCAACGCCTGGTACGGCAACTGCACCGCCCGCAACCGCAGGGCTCTCCAGAGGGTGGTGCGGTCTGCACAACGCATCACCGGGGGCAAAGTGCCTGCCCTCCATGACACCTACAGTGCCCAATGTCACAGGAAGGCCAAAAAGATCATCAAGGACATCAACCACCCGAGCCACTGCCTGTTCACCCCGCTACCATCCAGAAGGCGAGGTCAGTACAGGTGTATCAAAGCGGGGTCCGAGAAACTGAAAAACAGCTTCTTTCTCAAGGCCATCAGACTGCTAAACTGCAATCACTAACTCAGAGAGGCTGCTGCCTACATTGAGACCCAACCACTGGCCACTTTAATAAATGGATTAATAGTCACTTAATACAATGCCACTCTAAATAATGACACTTTAATAATGTTTACATATCTTACATTACTCATATCACATGTATATACTGTATTTTATACCATCTATTGCATCTTGCCTATGCCGCTCAGCCATCGCTCATCCATATACTTACATGTACATATTCTCATTCACCCTTTAGATTTGTGTCTGGGCATGTCTGGACAGGTTATAGAATAGGAAACTAATACAATATGTCTGGACAGGGTATAGAATAGGAAACTCATAAACTTTGTCTGGACAGTGTCTGTGAATCTGTGAAAGAGGCATGCTATGGTCCTCTATGGTCCTCTATGGTCCTCTATGGTCCTCTATGGACCTCTATGGACCTCTATGGACCTCTATGGACCTCTACGGACCTCTACGGACCTCTACGGTCCTCTATGGTCCTCTATGGACCTCTATGGTCCTCTATGGACCTCTATGGACCTCTATTGTCCTCTATGGTCCTCTATGGATCTCTATGGTCCTCTATGGACCTCTATGGACCTCTATGGACCTCTATGGACCTCTGGAGCGTGTGGTTGAGTGTTTTTGTCTCTTTGTAGACTGTGGCTAAATTTGGCTAAATCTTTTTAATCTTTTATTTACAGTGAAAACGTTGTTATTATTAGTATTACAATATTTAGTCCTAAGAATAGCTGAACTCTACGTCGGGGTCTGGGCCTAGCGCCATATTGTGGGGTTTTAGAGGAAAAAGGCCTCTTTTGGCTGAGGAGCTACATTTCCATTGAGTCCAGTGATGATTATTACGGAGACTGCGTCCCAAACGGCACCCTATTCCCGAACGCAGTGCACTATATATGGTGTCATTTAGGACGTATCTTGAGGGATTTGGCTTTTCGCGTTTGAGGCCAACTTGACCGTTATTCAACTGGCTCAAAATAAAGCAATAGTCAGAATCAGATATTGTTCAGGGGCTGTTTTATTATTTATAATGTATTAACAATTTATTATGTATTATATATTATCTAGTCTCTTATTTATTGTAAAGGGCATGTATTTATCCACTGGCATATTCCTGTTGTGATCAGTGGTCTGTAATACAGAGGTATTGTTGATACACTACCTATAGGGGTTTATGATGTCATCACAGTTGTGTTTGCTTAATATTGTAACTTAAGCACCTAAAGCACACAAGGAGAAGGGCTCTCTATCAAGGAGTGACCCCTATACTGAATATCATACTGTATGTCACGAGTGGGAAAGAAATCTAACATAGACATGAGCTTGGGGATAAACTACTCCTAGACCCTACAGGGTTAGAGCTTGGGGATAAACTACTCCCAGACCCTACAGGGTTAGAGCTTGGTGTTAAACTACTCCCAGACCCTACAGGGTTAGAGCTTGGGGATAAACTACTCCTAGACCCTACAGGGTTAGAGCTTGGGGATAAACTACTCCCAGATCCTACAGGGTTAGAGCTTGGGGATAAACTACTCCCAGACCCTACAGGGTTAGAGCTTGGTGTTAAACTACTCCTAGATCCTACAGGATTAGAGCTTGGGGATAAACTACTCCCAGACCCTACAGGGTTAGAGCTTGGGGATAAACTACTCCTAGACCCCACAGGGTTAGAGCTTGGGGATAAACTACTCCTAGACCCTACAGTGTTAGAGCTTGGGGATAAACTACTCCCAGACCCTACAGGGTTAGAGCTTGGGGATAACCTACTCCCAGACCCTACAGGGTTAGAGCTTGGTGATAAACTACTCCCAGACCCTACAGGGTTAGAGCTTGGGGATAAACTACTCCTAGACCCTACAGGGTTAGAGCTTGGGGATAAACTACTCCCAGACCCTACAGGGTTAGAGCTTGGGGATAAACTACTCCCAGACCCTACAGGGTTAGAGCTTGGGGATAAACTACTCCCAGACCCTACAGGGTTAGAGCTTGGTGTTAAACTACTCCTAGACCCTACAGGGTTAGAGCTTGGGGATAAACTACTCCCAGACCCTACAGGGTTAGAGCTTGGGGATAAACTACTCCTAGACCCTACAGGGTTAGAGCTTGGGGATAAACTACTCCTAGACCCTACAGGGTTGGAGCTTGGGGATAAACTACTCCTAGACCCTACAGGGTTAGAGCTTGGGGATAAACTACTCCCAGACCCTACAGGGTTAGAGCTTGGTGTTAAACTACTCCTAGACCCTACAGGGTTAGAGCTTGGGGATAAACTACTCCTAGACCCCACAGGGCTAGAGCTTGGGGATAAACTATTCCCAGACCCTACAGGGTTAGAGCTTGGGGATAAACTACTCCTAGACCCTACAGGGTTAGAGCTTGGGGATAAACTACTCCCAGACCCTACAGGGTTAGAGCTTGGTGTTAAACTACTCCTAGACCCTACAGGGTTAGAGCTTGGGGATAAACTACTCCTAGACCCCACAGGGCTAGAGCTTGGGGATAAACTACTCCCAGACCCTACAGGGTTAGAGCTTGGGGATAAACTACTCCTAGACCCTACAGGGTTAGAGCTTGGGGATAAACTACTCCCAGATCCTACAGGGTTAGAGCTTGGGGATAAACTACTCCTAGACCCTACAGGGTTAGAGCTTGGGGATAAACTACTCCTAGACCCTACAGGGTTAGAAAGCACTCAAAAGTTCCTCTGTCCGTAAATTACCTTTTAAGGATTCTGGTAGTTATAGTAACCAAACTGGATCCACCTTGCTTTCCTTGGGGAGGTTTCTGTGTTTTGCCACTCTGAATGGAGGTTCTTTGTGTCTGACTGAAAGCATCTTTGTGTGTGTGTTTCCCTGTTGGTGGGAAAGCGGTGGGAGTCACACAGGTCAAGCATTTCAGGTAGGGAGTAGTATTTCCTTATTGTGGAACAAAAAAACACTAACACCTGAGAGAGTTGGGTACATGTTAGTTTGACCTCTGACCTTTCCATACAACTTCTTCCCACAGGTAATTCTAAGTCAGTATTAAGAGAATGTTGTTGTGACAGCAATATGAGGACGATATGATACGGACGATGCCTTTAACACAACAATACCTTTCGGACTACCCTCTAAAGAAGATAAGTCCTTTGTGAAACTGTCTTTCAGAGCAACAGTGTGTGTTTATCAGTAAAGTGTTCCATCTTAGCTTGAGTCTTTACAAAAGGCTCTTACCTCTTGACAGAGAGCCACACAAGCCTTAGAGTGATTTGCAGAGGTTTACTGGAACACATGTAAAGTAGTTTGAGAAGTAGCTTGTTGACACTGATACAATAGAGCTGGTACATCCTGCTCTCAGCACAGGAGATCATGTCTGACGAGCATGGAGCAATGGCAAGGCCTAGGATTGACAGCATGGGAATCCATATATCTGACACACAGATCAGTGTATTATATATGGGACAGACAAGGAATCAGCCTTTCAAAGAGTACAACATTATATATTAAAAAACATCTATAGGCAAGGCAGGGTCATGAATGGTAGTTTTTTCTCAAGAGCTGGAGATGAATTTAAAAGGGATTGATTAGAAAAACAACAAATGTGAAATACAGCCGTTGTCTGTTTTTACAAGCCAAATCACTTATCTGGATTTAAAATGGCTGACATCTGCTCCAGAACTAATTTCCCACCCACTAGCACCAAGCAGCAGTAGTCCTAATATACAGCCAGGACAGGGCCTTGTTTTCATCCAACTGTTGTCCTGTTACAGGCTGGATGTGCAAGGTTCAGGAATGACCTAGCAGTACATAGCTTGTTGTGGTCTAGTAGCAACACTCCCAGCACAAGCACATACTGTAATATTGCAAGCCCGGAGACAGGGGTTGGAATCCTGCGTCCTCCCTTCATACTGTTCCTACCTGTTCTCTAGCTCCCCCTTTGTTTTGGGATGTGTATACAGTTTAAAAAATACTGAAAGGTTAGTGGAACTTTATTCACCCAGCAGTATGTTGCCTTGTTCCAGGCTGTGTGTTCAAGGGCCAGGCTGTTACCCATTCTATTGTCCTGTTCCAGGCTGTATGTTCAAGGGCCAGGCTGTTACCCATTCTATTGTCCTGTTCCAGGCTGTATGTTCAAGGGCCAGGCTGTTACCCATTCTATTGTTCTGTTCCAGGCTGTATGTTCAAGGACCAGGCTGTTACCCATTCTATTGTTCTGTTCCAGGCTGTATGTACAAGGGCCAGGCTGTTACCCATTCTATTGTTCTGTTCCAGGCTGTATGTACAAGGGCCAGGCTGTTACCCATTCTATTGTCCTGTTCCAGGCTGTATATACAAGGGCCAGGCTGTTACCCATTCTATTGTTCTGTTCCAGGCTGTATGTACAAGGGCCAGGCTGTTACCCATTCTATTGTCCTGTTCCAGGCTGTATGTACAAGGGCCAGGCTGTTACCCATTCTATTGTCCTGTTCCAGGCTGTATGTACAAGGGCCAGGCTGTTACCCATTCTATTGTCCTGTTCCAGGCTGTATGTTCAAGGGCCCGGCTGTTACCCATTCTATTGTCCTGTTCCAGGCTGTATATACAAGGGCCAGGCTGTTACCCATTCTATTGTCCTGTTCCAGGCTGTATGTACAAGGGCCAGGAGTGCAGACTGGTGATCCACTACGAGCAGGGCTTCTCTGTCCTGGCTGAGCAGAAGGGGGAGGACCAGGTGGACCAGGGGAACCAGAACCAGGCCAAACCTCTCCTTTGCTACCCCTTCGAACGCCTCAAGATGTCCTCCGACGACGGGGTCCGGATGCTCTTCCTGGATTTCAGTGGAAAAGAGGGTGAAATTGTAAGTGTTTTTTTTAAACAAGAAGCAAGGCATCCTCCTCTTGATATTCCACACTACAGTAGATCCACCATGTGACCTTTCCCCTACATTAACCTGGTTATCATTCACACTATCAGGACCATTGTTTCTACTAGGACCACTCTTAACAACCGTCTCTGTTAGTTGATGACTATACATGAGACCGTATTTCATAGAGGATAAAAAACCAGTTGACTCATATTTCATTTCAGTTTCTCTTCTGCTCTACCTAGCCACGGTTAAATGAACACAAACAAGTAAAGATGGAAAAGTTTCCACAGAATCCCCTATACGTTAAACAGGAAATGAGTCATACATGGGCATACTGAAACACTGTCCTGCAAGTCCCTCTGCTGTTAATGAAAATAACTATGTTTAGATGTGTTCTGCTCTCAGAACACTACAACTGTAATAGATTACAACTAATGGAACTCACCATTAGAACTCATGGAACTGTAATATAATAGAATTGTAATAGATTACAACTAATGGAACTCACCATTGGAACTAATGGAACTGTAATATAATAGAACTCACCATTAGAACTCATGGAACTGTAATAGAATAGAACTAATGGAACTCACCATTAGAACTCATGGAACTGTAATAGAATAGAACTAATGGAACTCACCATTAGAACTAATGGAACTGTAACAGATTACAACTAATGGAACTCACCATTAGAACTAATGGAACTGTAACAGATTACAAGTAATGGAACTGTAATAGAATAGAACTAATGGAACTCATCATTAGAACTAATGGAACTGTAATATAATGGAACTCACCATTAGAACTCATGGAACTGTAATAGAATAGAACTAATGGAACTCACCATTAGAACTCATGGAACTGTAATAGAATAGAACTAATGGAACTCACCATTAGAGCTAATGGAACTGTAACAGATTACAACTAATGGAACTCACCATTAGAACTAATGGAACTGTAACAGATTACAACTAATGGAACTGTAATAGAATAGAACTAATGGAACTCATCATTAGAACTAATGGAACTGTAATATAATGGAACTCACCATTAGAACTCATGGAACTGTAATATAATGGAACTCACCATTAGAACTCATGGAACTGTAATATAATAGAATTGTAATAGATTAGAACTAATGGAACTCACCATTAGAACTCATGGAACTGTAATAGAATAGAACTAATGGAACTCACCATTAGAACTCATGGAACTGTAATAGAATAGAACTAATGGAACTCACCATTAGAGCTAATGGAACTGTAATAGATTAGAACTAATGGAACTCACCATTAGAACTAATGGAACTGTAACAGATTACAACTAATGGAACTCACCATTAGAACTAATGGAACTGTAACAGATTACAACTAATGGAACTGTAATAGAATAGAACTAATGGAACTCATCATTAGAACTAATGGAACTGTAATATAATGGAACTCACCATTAGAACTCATGGAACTGTAATATAATGGAACTCACCATTAGAACTCATGGAACTGTAATATAATGGAACTCACCATTAGAACTCATGGAACTGTAATATAATGGAACTCACCATTAGAACTCATGGAACTGTAATATAATGGAACTCACCATTAGAACTCATGGAACTGGAATGTAACATCTAACATTCTCTCCTGTTCTATGTTCAGCAGCTGGACCTCCACTCATGCCCAAAGCCTATTGTCTTCATCCTCCACTCATTCCTCTCGGCAAAGATCGCCAGACTCGGCCTGGTAGCATAAAGGTTCTGTTTACCACCGACGGACCACAAGGACTGAACTGTTCCAGAGTTCTAGAGTGGAGTGTCCCGGAGTTCCACAGTGGAGGGTACAGAACAGAGGAGAACATGGCTTATAACTGAAATACGAGAACAAGGACTGTGATGTGCAGTGAACTAGACACAGGATCTACCCTGATTCAAAGTCCACACAAACAGCTCAAAATGAATGGATCATGTTTCAAAAACTTGATTGAGTTGATTTGTATATTTATAGAAACACATGCATTACCGATGACATCATAGTGAGAGCGTAAAAGATCAGTTACAGCAGAAGAAATTGTTTTGTTCAAATCGTTAAGCTGTAGAAGAACAATAATCTATTGTTTTGGTACTAAAAACATACTGGAAGTATTATCTATCTAGCATCCATCCAGCCTACGCTAATTTCTTTTCCTGCAATCTCTGTCTGCAAATAATCCAGCGATTACTGTTAACTTATTAAAAAGTTACTGTGAAAAAGCTAGTAAAGGCTGCTTGAACATTTGAATTGTCCTACGCCTTTGGCAGCTATTATAATTCAAGGCTTAGTTTTATTTTAACTCTGTTAATGATGCACATAAATGACATATTTCTGGATTGTCTTTGTATTTCAGGTTGTTCTTGTGGTCTAACTGGTGTTCACTGTATTGTTCACTGTATTTCCTCAACAAGAACCAACATCCCACAAAACACACACACTGAAATGTGTTCAAGTCTCTGTCCAAACAATGGCTTCACTTGTGGAGGAATGGGGTGCATCGAATGAATGCAATATGACAATTAAAATGTCAAAACACTTCCACACGCTGCAACTTGGGATGGCCCATTCCATACAATACAATAGAGTAGAATAGACTATAATATAATAGACTATAATAGAGTAGACTAGACAAGAATAGAGTAGACTAGAACATAATAGACTATAATATAGTAGAGTAGAATAGACTATAATATAATAGACTATAATAGAGTAGAATAGACAAGAATAGAGTAGACTAGAACATAATAGACTATAATATAATAGAGTAGAATAGACTATAATATAATAGACTATAATAGAGTAGAATAGACAAGAATAGAGTAGACTAGAACATAATAGAGTAGAATAGACTATAATATAATAGACTATAATAGAGTAGAATAGACAAGAATAGAGTAGACTAGAACATAATAGACTATAATATAGTAGAGTAGAATAGACTATAATATAATAGACTATAATAGAATAGACTAGAACATAATATAATAGACTATAATAGAGTAGAATAGACTATAATATAATAGAGTAGAATAGACTATAATATAATAGACTATAATAGAGTAGAATAGACTATAATATAATAGACTATAATAGAGTAGAATAGACTATAATATAATAGAGTAGAATAGACTATAATATAATAGAGTAGAATAGACTATAATAGAGTAGAATAGACTATAATATAATAGACTATAATAGAGTAGAATAGACTATAATATAATAGACTATAATAGAGTAGAATAGACTATAATAGAGTAGAATAGACTATAATATAATAGACTATAATAGAGTAGAATAGACTATATAGAGTAGAATACATATATAATAGACTATAATAGAGTAGAATAGACTATAATATAATAACCTATAATAGTAAATAGACTATAATATAATAGAGTAGAATAGACTATAATATAATAGAGTAGAATAGACTATAATATAATAGAGTAGAATAGACTATAATAGAGTAGAATAGACTATAATATAATAGAGTAGAATAGACTATAATATAATAGAGTAGAATAGACTATAATATAATAGAGTAGAATAGAGTATAATATAATAGAGTAGAAATAGACTATATATAATAGAGTAGAATAGACTATATATAATAGACTATAATAGAGTAGAATATGACTATATATAATAGACTATAATAGAGTAGAATAGACTATAACTATAATAGACTATAATAGAGTAGAATAGACTATAATATAATAGAGTAGAATAGACTATAATATAATAGAGTAGAATAGACTATAATATAATAGACTATAATAGAGTAGAATAGACTATAATATAATAGACTATAATAGAGTAGAATAGACTATAATAGAGTAGAATAGACTATAATATAATAGACTATAATAGAGTAGAATAGACTATAATAGAGTAGAATAGACTATAATAGAGTAGAATAGACTATAATATAATAGACTATAATAGAGTAGAATAGACTATAATATAATAGACTATAATAGAGTAGAATAGACTATAATAGAGTAGAATAGACTATAATATAATAGACTATAATAGAGTAGAATAGACTATAATAGAGTAGAATAGACTATAATATAATAGACTATAATAGAGTAGAATAGACTATAATAGAGTAGAATAGACTATACTAGAGTAGAATAGACTATAATAGAGTAGAATAGACTATAATATAATAGACTATAATAGAGTAGAATAGACTATAATATAATAGACTATAATAGAGTAGACTAGACAAGAATAGAGTAGACTAGAACATAATAGACTATAATATAGTAGAGTAGAATAGACTATAATATAATAGACTTTAATAGAGTAGAATAGACAAGAATAGAGTAGACTAGAACATAATAGACTATAATATAATAGAGTACAATAGACTATAATATAATAGACTATAATAGAGTAGAATAGACAAGAATAGAGTAGACTAGAACATAATAGAGTAGAATAGACTATAATATAATAGACTATAATAGAGTAGAATAGACAAGAATAGAGTAGACTAGAAAATAATAGACTATAATATAGTAGAGTAGAATAGACTATAATATAATAGACTATAATAGAATAGACTAGAACATAATATAATAGACTATAATAGAGTAGAATAGACTATAATATAATAGAGTAGAATAGACTATAATATAATAGACTATAATAGAGTAGAATAGACTATAATATAATAGACTATAATAGAGTAGAATAGTCTATAATATAATAGAGTAGAAGACTATAATATAATAGAGTAGAATAGACTATAATAGAGTATAATAGACTATAATAGAGTAGAATAGACTATAATATAATAGACTATAATAGAGTAGAATAGACTATAATAGAGTAGAATAGACTATAATATAATAGACTATAATATAATAGACTATAATAGAGTAGAATAGACTATAATATAATAGACTATAATAGAGTAGAATAGACTATAATAGAGTAGAATAGACTATAATATAATAGACTATAATAGAGTAGAATAGACTATAATAGAGTAGAATAGACTATAATATAATAGAGTAGAATAGACTATAATATAATAGAGTAGAATAGACTATAATATAATAGAGTAGAATAGAGTAGAATAGACTATAATATAATAGAGTAGAATAGAGTATAATGTAATAGACTATAATATAATAGAGTAGAATAGACTATAATATAATAGACTATAATAGAGTAGAATAGACTATAATATAATAGACTATAATAGAGTAGAATAGACTATAATATAATAGAGTAGAATAGACTATAATATAATAGAGTAGAATAGAGTAGAATAGACTATAATAGAGTAGAATAGACCATAATATAATAGACTATAATAGAGTAGAATAGACTATAATATAATAGACTATAATAGAGTAGAATAGACTATAATAGAGTAGAATAGACTATAATATAATAGACTATAATAGAGTAGAATAGACTATAATAGAGTAGAATAGACTATAATAGAGTAGAATAGACTATAATAGAGTAGAATAGACTATAATATAATAGACTATAATAGAGTAGAATAGACTATAATATAATAGACTATAATAGAGTAGAATAGACTATAATAGAGTAGAATAGACTATATATAATAGACTATAATAGAGTAGAATAGACTATAATAGAGTAGAATAGACTATAATATAATAGACTATAATAGAGTAGAATAGACTATAATAGAGTAGAATAGACTATAATAGAGTAGAATAGACTATAATATAATAGACTATAATAGAGTAGAATAGACTATAATATAATAGACTATAATAGAATAGACTATAATAGAGTAGAATAGACTATAATAGAGTAGAATAGACTATAATAGAGTAGAATAGACTATAATAGAGTAGAATAGACTATAATAGAGTAGAATAGACTATAATAGAGTAGAATAGACTATAATATAATAGAGTAGAATAGACTATAATAGAGTAGAATAGACTATAATAGAGTAGAATAGACTATAATATAATAGAGTAGAATAGACTATAATAGAGTAGAATAGACTATAATAGAGTAGAATAGACTATAATAGAATATACTAAAATATAATGGAACAGAGTAGAATAGAAGACTAATATAATGAGTATAATATAGACTATAATAGACTATAATAGACTAGAAGACTATATTATAATGACTATAATATATGACTAATATAATATGACTATAATAGAATATAATAGAATATAATAGAAGACTGTATTATAATGACTACAATATAATAGAAGACTAATATAATATGACTACATTATAATATGACTATAATATAGAGTAGAATATACTAGAGTATAATAGAACAGACTATAATATATGCCTCTAATATAATGACTATAATATAATAGAAGACTAATATAATATGACTATATTATAATGTGACTATAATATAGAGTAGAATATACTAGAGTATAATAGAACAGACTATAATATATGCCTCTAATATAATGACTATAATATAATACACTATAATATAAGACACTAGAATAGAATAGCTCAGCAGAGAATTGACCAAAGCAGCACAACACAGCTCCTAATTGGGGTTTACATGCCACTGAGTAAGGAGCAGGCATCCAAGCCACTCACACACAACCTGTTGTTCAGCATCAGAGCTGTTCAGAGCCACTGTCCACAGCTTCAAGCCATCATTCAGCCCATCTAATCAAACACAAAAGATAGACTTTCTGAATGTCAACTTCTAGAAATCAGAGAACTGCTGGAGACTTTCCAAATGAAATCAGCAATTAGTGTGTCCTTTGTTGTGTGCTGAGGGCTCCGTCTCCCAGCGGCCTGCCCGTTTCTAGGAATACGGTGAGTGTGTGTGTGTGGGGGGGGTTGATTCTTCTGGGGACTTTTGGGGATTTTAGGTCCCCACAAGGATAGTAAAACAGGGAAAATTGTCCCTCATGGGGACATTTCCCACATCCGCATGAGGACAAAGGCTATTCTAAACTGAGGACTTAGGTTTAGAATTAGGTCTAGGATTAGGGTTAGGTTTAGGGTTAGGTTTAGAATTAGGGTTAGGTTTAGAATTAGGGTTAGGTTTAGAATTAGGGATAGGTTTAAAATTAGGGGGAAGTAGGATTTTGTATGGAAATCAATTGTAGGTCCCCACGAGGACAGAAGAACAAAATGTGTGTGTAAATGTTTTCCTACCTTATCAGGACCACACTGTCCTGACAAGTCACCACACTGTCCTGACAAGTCACCACACTGTCCTGACAAGTCACCACACTGTCCTGACAAGTCACCACAATGTCCTGATAAGATAGAAAAACAAGAACAATTTAGAAAAGTCAGGACTTGTGTTATGTCCTGAATTTGTTAAAATGCTATGTTAAGCTTAAGGGTTAGGTTTAGGGTTAAGGTTAGGACAAGCTCACTCTCCTTGCTTGTTTTATTACATGAGTCCAAATCACTGATCTGATTTCACCTCCACTAATTCGTTTAATAAGTCAACTCTCCACTATCATGACTGAGGGTGGTTGGTCCTGCTTCTGTTCAGTAGGACTTAACAGACGGAGCAGGTTTTGAATATCACTAATGAGGACAGACCTAGACCGAACTCAGTCATTCTGTACTAATATTTACTTATATCCTTTTTTGCCTTAAGTCATTGAGAACAGGTTCTCTTTTACAATAAGGACCTAACCAAGAGGGAGCTGAATATTGAAGATGCTATATTTATACCATGACAAATAGAATGCTTGGTAGTTATCCCAAAATAATTGTTTAAGTCCAACCCTTACCTTAGTCTAATTGGGTGGCCTGGAGTGGGATGAATCATGAGACCAAACACAATAGGTGGTGTGGAGCACCTATAGGGGAGCATTGTTAGCCTGGACGCCTGTCTGTTGTTTAGCAGTAGAGCAGGAACAGAAGCACCCAGGCCAGAGGACAAAACAAAGCCCCCTCAGAATCTATCAGGTCCCAAGGTTGCTAACCAGAGGCTCAACCCCCAGTTCAGTTCCCATCATCCCTTTCATGCTCTTGGCCAGGGGGGAGGACTTAGGGGGGTATAGAGTAGTGAGGACTAAGGGGGGTGGTATAGAGTAGTGAGGACTGAGGGGGGTGGTATAGAGTAGTGAGGACTGAGGGGGGTATAGAGAAGAGAGGACTGAGGGGGGTATAGAGTAGTGAGGACTGAGGGGGGTATAGAGTAGTGAGGACTGAGGGGGGTATAGAGTAGTGAGGACTGAGGGGGGTATAGAGTAGTGAGGACTGAGGGGGGTATAGAGTAGAGAGGACTGAGGGGGGTATAGAGTAGTGAGGACTGAGGGGGGTATAGAGTAGTGAGGGGGGTATAGAGTAGTGAGGGGGGTATAGAGTAGTGAGGACTGAGGGGGGTATAGAATAGTGAGGGGGGTATAGAGTAATGAGGACTGAGGGGGGTACAGAGTAGTGAGGGCTGAGAGGGGTATAGAATAGTGAGGGGGGTATAGAGTAGTGAGGACTGAGGGGGGTATAGAATAGTGAGGGGGGTATAGAGTAATGAGGACTGAGGGGGGTATAGAGTAGTGAGGACTGAGGGGGGTATAGAGTAGTGAGGGGGTAAAGTGTAATGAGGACTGAGGGGGGTAAAGAGTAATGAGGACTGAGGGGGGTATAGAGTAGTGAGGGCTGAGGGGGGTATAGAGTAGTGAGGACTGAGGGGGGTATAGAGTAGTGAGGACTGAGGGGGGTATAGAGTAGTGAGGGGGTAAAGTGTAATGAGGACTGAGGGGGGTAAAGAGTAATGAGGACTGAGGGGGGTATAGAGTAGTGAGGGCTGAGGGGGGTATAGAATAGTGAGGGGGGTATAGAGTAATGAGGACTGAGGGGGGTATAGAGTAGTGAGGGCTGAGGGGGGTATAGAATAGTGAGGGCTGAGGGGGGTATAGAATAGTGAGGGGGGTATAGAATAGTGAGGACTGATGGGGTACAGTTCTGATTTTGAAAGCATTGTTTTGTTCATATGTGTGAGAGAAAGTGACATTCTCTGTTGGCTTTGCATTTGTTCCTACTGTGAACCTAGATAGACTAATGTTACGTCACTAGAAACTGACAGTGTTGTACAGAACAGTCGTAGTGTGCACACAAGATCACAACACACATTTTATTATATTTCATCACATTGATGGCACAACTAAAAGAAATAGTGATATCTACAATTCTACCAATGCTTTACAACAAACAGAGACATACACACATGTTAAATAAACTAAAAGACAAACCTCCCAGTTCTTGGAATTCCCTATTAAAACAACATGAGAGAGAACTCAGTAAATAAACCATGTCATTAATGAATGGCTGCCTGACAACTGACAGTCACTGATGTTCTTAAAACATAAACATGCTAATCACACTTTCACATCCTGACAGACTGTACTGATGTTTCCTGTGGTGAAATACATCCCAGTGGTGGTTGCAGTTTGCTGTGACTATAACAACCGGTCTAAAACCACTAGTGATTGTTCAGCTTCCCTCGTCACTTAGAGGCCTTCTCCGTAACCCAGTCAATGACCTGCAATACAACCAATAAAAACATATGGCTCTGTTTAAACGCTGCAAGCCATACAATTTACAAACTCTTCATGACCTATTTCTACCTGAATACCCCTTGACTTCTGAAGAACATGATTGAATACCCCTTGACTTCTGAAGAACATGATTGAATACCCTTGACTTCTGAAGAAACATGATTGAATACCCCTTGACTTCTGAAGAACATGATTGAATAACCCCTTGACTTCTGAAGAACATGATTGAATACCCCTTGACTTCTGAAGAACATGATTGAATACCCCTTGACTTCTGAAGAACATGATTGAATACCCCTTGACTTCTGAAGAACATGATTGAATACCCCTTGACTTCTGAAGAACATGATTGAATACCCCTTGACTTCTGAAGAACATGATTGAATACCCCTTGACTTCTGAAGAACATGATTGAATACCCCTTGACTTCTGAAGAACATGATTGAATACCCCTTGACTTCTGAAGACATGATTGAATACCCCTTGACTCCTGATAGAACATGATTGAATACCCCTTGACTTCTGAAGAACATGATTGAATACCCCTTGACTTCTGAAGAACATGATTGAATACCCCTTGACTCCTGAAGAACATGATTGAATACCCCTTGACTTCTGAAGAACATGATTCAAAGCATGCCTTGGTAAGGGGAAGGTAAATATGTAATAAATGGTTGACAGGTTACCTGCTTGGCATTGCTGCTGGCTGCTTTCATCATTTCCTCATGAAGGCCCCTGGATGTTTTCAGATCCTTTTGGAGAAAAGGAATACATTGTGACGCCAGCTTATCTCTCTCTAGTCTCTGGGGTGATGATGTAACAGTCAGCTGCTATAGTCAGGTCAGACAGCCAGCTTATCTCTCTATAGTCTCTGGGGTGATGATGTAACAGTCAGCTTATCTCTCTCTAGTCTCTGGGGTGATGATGTAACAGTCAGCTTATCTCTCTCTAGTCTCTGGGGTGATGATGTAACAGTCAGCTGCTATAGTCAGGTCAGACAGCCAGCTTATCTCTCTATAGTCTCTGGGGTGATGATGTAACAGTTAGCTTATCTCTCTGGGGTGATGATGTAACAGTCAGCTGCTATAGTCAGGTCAGACAGTCAGCTTATCTCTCTGGGGTGATGATGTAACAGTCAGCTGCTATAGTCAGGTCAGACAGTCAGCTTATCTCTCTATAGTCTCTGGGGTGATGATGTAACAGTCAGCTGCTATAGTCAGGTCAGACAGTCAGCTTATCTCTCTATAGTCTCTGGGGTGATGATGTAACAGTCAGCTGCTATAGTCAGGTCAGACAGCCAGCTTATCTCTCTATAGTCTCTGGGGTGATGATGTAACAGTCAGCTGCTATAGTCAGGTCAGACAGTCAGCTTATCTCTCTATAGTCTCTGGGGTGATGATGTACCAGTCAGCTGCTATAGTCAGGTCAGACAGTCAGCTTATCTCTCTATAGTCTCTGGGGTGATGATGTAACAGTCAGCTTATCTCTCTATAGTCTCTGGGGTGATGATGTAACAGTCAGCTGCTATAGTCAGGTCAGACAGTCAGCTTATCTCTCTATAGTCTCTGGGGTGATGATGTAACAGTCAGCTGCTATAGTCAGGTCAGACAGTCAGCTTATCTCTCTATAGTCTCTGGAGTGATGATGTAACAGTCAGCTGCTATAGTCAGGTCAGACAGTCAGCTTATCTCTCTATAGTCTCTGGGGTGATGATGTAACAGTCAGCTGCTATAGTCAGGTCAGACAGTCAGCTTATCTCTCTATAGTCTCTGGGGTGATGATGTAACAGTCAGCTTATCTCTCTATAGTCTCTGGGGTGATGATGTAACAGTCAGCTGCTATAGTCAGGTCAGACAGTCAGCTTATCTCTATAGTCTCTGGGGTGATGATGTAACAGTCAGCTTATCTCTCTATAGTCTCTGGGGTGATGATGTAACAGTCAGCTGCTATAGTCAGGTCAGACAGTCAGCTTATCTCTCTATAGTCTCTGGAGTGATGATGTAACAGTCAGCTGCTATAGTCAGGTCAGACAGTCAGCTTATCTCTCTATAGTCTCTGGAGTGATGATGTACCAGTCAGCTGCTATAGTCAGGTCAGACAGCCAGCTTATCTATCTTATTTAACATAGTTGAACAGGGCAAGTTAAAAGCGTAGGACAAGGCAATATAAAACAATCTGTCTAACAATCTGTCTTACAGTCTTAGGTGTCATTCTGTCATTGAAAACTTTTTCAAAGAGGGGCCAAGGGACTTCTAGATGAAGTTTTCACGTTAACTCACGATTGGTGCTAAATGTCAAATTCAAAGAAAGGAAAAAGGAGAGGAACCTTCAGATAGAATTTGGAGATTTCAAACAGTCTTTGACTGCAGGCGGCAAGATACTTGTGTTCTCTGGTGATCCCATGATGCTTCAGCGTCTTCGCCACAACCTCTTTTAGCATCTGGAACAGAAACAACAGAAAACACTCTGCATGCTGTTCTGACTTGCCTAGTTAAATAAAAGGTTAAATAAATAAATGTGTGTGTGTCAATGGGAATCACTGACATTTCTCTACTTCAGGGATGGGCAACTTTGATGGGGGGTGAGGGCTACCAAAATATGAATTTATCATGGGGGGCCGCAGTGGCTCGCGGGTCTGTGTACCCACATCCATACCCCCACCTTTAAGCAAAACGTTTTAGCGTTTAGACAAAAAAAAAAAAGTGGGGGTTCGCCAGTTGCCCATCCCTGCTCGAAATAAACCTGTATTTTTCTCCACGGGGCCACGTTGGTCTTGTTGTGGTTGATAAGCTTGGGTTTGCGTAGTAATCAGAACAGCTTAACGTCTTGTTCCTTGAAACTCTTATCTCAAGGATATTTTTTAAATCAATTTATTTTTTGTACTTTTACCCCATTTTCTCTCCAATTGGTAGTTACAGTCTTGTCCCATCGCTGCAACTCCCCTACGGACTCAGGAGAGGCGAAGGTCGAGAGCCGTGCGTCCTCCGAAACACGACCCAACCAAGCCGCACTGCTTCTTGACACACTGCTCGCTTAACCCGGAAGCCAGCCGCACCAATGTGTCAGAGGAAACACCGTACACCTGGCGTCCGGATGCCAGCTTGCAGGCGCCCGGCCCGCCACAATGAATCGCTAGAGCGCGATGGGACAAGGATATCGCGGTCAGCCAAAACCTCCCCTAACCCGGACGACGCTGGGCCAATTGTGCGACCGCCTCATGGGTCTCCCGGGTCAAGGCCGGCTATGACACTGCAATGCAGTGCCTTAGACCGCTTCGCCACTCGGAAGGCCCCTCACGGATCTTAACATTGTGGATAATGGTAGGACAGAAAGGAATGTACCGCTGTCGTTAGAGATCTGCTGCAGCGTCATCATGTCCTAGTTACCTAGTGGAGGGCTACAATATGGCAATATAGCACAGCATAACCTAATGGAAGACTATGAATCTAGATGTTGTGTGTGTCTATAGAGATAAATACTCTATGTGAATATCTACATGCTGTACAAAAACAGAAATATTTCCCCAACAGGTACAATAAGCCATCCTCTTACCCGGGCATGTTTCTGGGAGCGAGACTCCTTGCTGGCCTTGTCCTCTGCCTGTCCCTGCCTGTGTCCCTGGGCCTGGGGGGCTCTGTGGCTGTTTTGGGGGTCAGGGTGGGGCTTCTCTGACCCCTGGGGGCCCAGTCTCAGGGCTGAGACAGAGGAGGAGGACTGAGACCGGGTTTTCTGCGGTCTCAAGCCTCTTAAAGCTGGGTGGGTATCAGTTCCACTGCTGCCACTGCACACAGAGCCCAGGGACTCACTGCTCTCTGACTTGGCCAACCTGGACAATAGACACACAGACAGTTAAACACTCACAGACACGCGCGCACACACAGAATACTTTTAGACAAAATGGCGTCACTATCTCTGCCAGAAAGACTACTGTGAATCTACTCTACTAATGACCTCAGCTGTCACCATAATCAATTAAGGTTCAATTCCATGGCAACAGACAACATATTTCATCTCTATGTAATAATACAGTAGCCAAGAGGGCTCCTAAAGATATTCATCTGGGAAGTAATGTAGAGGGTCATCAACCTGTTGCTGCTGGCATCATATTACATCATTAAGCCTACTAGGTTATATCGCTTGATATCCACTGTGGAAACATCGATTCCAGTTTTATTAGTTTTAAAACTATCAGTTATATCTGCTGGTCACATCACCTGAGTAATAAAACCATCATTTATATCTGCTGGTCACATCACCTGAGTAATAAAACCCTCATTTATATCTGCAGGTCACATCACCTGAGTAATAAAACCATCATTTATATCTGCTGGTCACATCACCTGAGTAATAAAACCATCATTTATATCTGCTGGTCACATCACCTGAGTAATAAAACCATCATTTATATCTGCTGGTCACATCACCTGAGTAATAAAACCATCAGTTATATCTGCTGGTCACATCACCTGAGTAATAAAACCATCATTTATATCTGCTGGTCACATCACCTGAGTAATAAAACCATCATTTATAACTGCAGGTCACATCACCTGAGTAATAAAACCATCATTTATATCTGCTGGTCACATCACCTGAGTAATAAAACCATCAGTTATATCTGCTGGTCACATCACCTGAGTAATAAAACCCTCCTCAGCAGATTTAGATCTCACATAAAACAACATATAAAGGGTATCAATGTGTGAATAATTAACATTCAGTTCTACTTTGAAAGACAATATGCTGACCACAGACTATACGGCTTCTGCATCCTAAATAGCACCCTATTCCCTATTTACTTCTACCCTGTAGGCCCTGGTCAAAAATAGTGCACTATATAGGGAATAGGGTGCCATCTGTATGTATATGCAATAAGAGTCAGCAATGGAATGTGCTGCAGAGAGTCACGATAAACTATTAACAGTCCGTAAAGAACAGTAAGTGCAGAGGGGAACTATCTCCCTGTGTGTGTGTGTGTGTGTGTGTGTGTGTGTGTGTGTGTGTGTGTGTGTGTTGTGTGTGTGTGTGTGTGTGTGTGGTGTGTGTGTGTGTGTGTGTGTGTGTGTGTGTGAAGTTCTCAAGGGGGAAAAACTTCAAACACATCTGAATACCTCAGAACCCGGAAACAGCATTTTCTTTTCTACTACTATCATATAAGTCACCAACACTGTCCACTTTTCCACGAAACCCATTTCAGCTTGATGTTAACTACTGCTGCTCTAAAAGGCTGAGGAGCTGCTAAACCTCCTGCTGACATGAGAAATGATATCCTGGTGTCCCGTCCTCAGATCTGACAGCCCCTCTCTAGGAACTAGTCTATAGATGAACATGACTGGTGTTAACCCAGGGGGCATGTAAACAACAACCAAGATAAAACACTGATGAGCTAGAAAGATGAAGAGATATCCTGCTGTTTCTGATCAAAGGGAACAGATAAATCCTTCTGTTTCTGATCGAAGGGAACAGATAAATCCTGCTGTTTCTGATCAAAGGGAACAGAGAAATCCTGTTGTTTCTGATCAAAGGGAACAGAGAAATCCTGCTGTTTCTGATCAAAGGGAACAGAGAAATCCTGTTGTTTCTGATCAAAGGGAACAGAGAAATCCTGCTGTTTCTGATCAAAGGGAACAGAGAAATCCTGTTGTTTCTGATCAAAGGGAACAGAGAAATCCTGCTGTTTCTGATCAAAGGGAACAGATAAATCCTGCTGTTTCTGATCAAAGGGAACAGATAAATCCTGCTGTTTCTGATCAAAGGGAACAGAGAAATCCTGCTGTTTCTGATCAAAGGGAACAGAGAAATCCTGCTGTTTCTGATCAAAGGGAACAGAGAAATTCTGCTGTTTCTGATCAAAGGGAACAGAGAAATCCTGCTGTTTCTGATCAAAGGGAACAGAGAAATCCTGTTGTTTCTGATCAAAGGGAACAGAGAAATCCTGCTGTTTCTGATCAAAGGGAACAGATACATTTCCATTAGGGAACGCCTACTTTGTGGAGTGCATGTGTGCAATAACTAAATTTGCCTTTGCACTCCTTCTAAACAATGCAATTTTAAAAAACTTTATCAAAGGGTAAAGTCAACTAAACTTAGTCCACTCTGTTCATAACAGATTCTAGTTTTGGGAACAGAAAACTGTATTGAGATTAAATGTTTAATAGATGAAAAAAATGAAACAGAATGTAGGCCATCTTTCCCCACCACCGGCCACTGGGCTTCCTCTCATCACCATATTTGGTAGTGAGTGGAATATCTGTGTGTAAAATCTGGGATTTGATGATCAAATATACTGAGACTGCAAACATCCCAAGATGAAATGTAAGGAGTAGAGATAGTGGGTGGCCAATACAACCTAGTAGTGGAAGACTATCACATTGCAATCTATTCCCCTATGAAGTTTATTGTTACAAGGTTTCAAGCCTAGTTCCACTTTAGGTAACCTAAGGCTGGAAATGTTGTTTCAATAACAAATATGGGAGCTTAAATCAGTCTGCAGAGTAAAAAAATAACACCTGTTGAATAAAGTCTTTGACCTCTAGCACCTGCTCTAAACCAAAGGCTGTATGTACGTAACCTTTGACCTCTAGCACCTGCTCTAAACCAAAGGCTGTATGTACGTAACCTTTGACCTCTAGCACCTGCTCTAAACCAAAGGCTGTATGTACGTAACCTTTGACCTCTAGCACCTGCTCTAACCACAGGCTGTATGTGCGTAACCTTTGACCTCTAGCATCTGCTCTAAACTACAGGCTGTGTGTACGTAACCTTTGACCTCTAGAACCTGCTCGAAACCACAGGCTGTATGTACGGACCCTTCGCCTATATAGAACATGATGCCTCTAATATGCCATTTAACAGACGCTTTTATCCAAAGCGACTTACAGTCATGTGTGCATAACTTTATGTGTAGGTGGCCCCGGGAATCAAACCCACTATCCTGGCATTGCAAGAGCCATGCTCTACCAACTGAGCTCCAGAGGACCATACAAACCTCACTAACCTCTTATGGGGGTGGACGGTGTCTGTATCCCAGGATCGTCTCTTGATCCTGGGCAGGTCAGAGTTGAGGAGGGCCTCTCCGTCCGGGACACTTCCTGGTTCAGACAGCACGGCCGGCGAGGGGGCGGGGCTTAAGGCGAAGGGGACGGGACAAGGCTCCTTGGAGCAGGTGGTCTGGGTCTCGTAGCGAATCAGACGGGACTGCAGCCGGACGAAGCCCTGGTCCCGGTCCAAGGCCTTGTGGCCCTGCTCGTCCAGACAGAACCTGGGTAGGGTCAAGAAATTAGTGATTTAAAACATAGACCAGTCTGGGCGATATACAGCCAATATCATAGATAAAAACTGAGATCAGGACTAAATTAGCATCAGAACGAGATGGGTCTCTCTCATGAGTCGGCAGAACTTGACCAGGGAGAAGAAGAGCTGACAGTGAGCCAGGACACAGAGACAGAGGGGGTCAGACAGTGAGCCAGGACACAGAGACAGAGGGGGTCAGACAGTGAGCCAGGACACAGAGACAGAGGGGTCAGACAGTGAGCCAGGACACAGAGACAGAGGGGTCAGACAGTGAGCCAGGACACAGAGGTCAGACAGTGAGCCAGGACACAGAGACAGGGGGGGTCATACAGTGAGCCAAGGACACAGAGACAGAGGGGTCGGACAGTGAGCCAGGACACAGAGACAGAGGGGTCAGACAGTGAGCCAGGACACAGAGACAGAGGGGTCAGACAGTGAGCCAGGACACAGAGACAGAGGGGTCAGACAGTGAGCCAGGACACAGAGACAGAGGGGTCAGACAGTGAGCCAGGACACAGAGACAGAGGGGTCAGACAGTGAGGCAGGACACAGAGACAGAGGGGTCAGACAGTGAGCCAGGACACAGAGACAGAGGGGTCAGACAGTGAGCCAGGACACAGAGACAGAGGGGGTCAGACAGTGAGCCAGGACACAGAGACAGAGGGGTCAGACAGTGAGCCAGGACACAGAGACAGAGGGGTCAGACAGTGAGCCAGGACACAGAGACAGAGGGGTCAGACAGTGAGCCAGGACACAGAGGACAGAGGGGTCAGACAGTGAGCCAGGACACAGAGACAGAGGGGTCAGACAGTGAGCCAGGACACAGAGACAGAGGGGTCAGACAGTGAGCCAGGACACAGAGACAAAGGGGTCAGACAGTGAGCCAGGACACAGAGACAGAGGGGTCAGACAGTGAGCCAGGACACAGAGACAGAGGGGTCAGACAGTGAGCCAGGACACAGAGAGGGTCAGACAGTGAGCCAGGACACAGAGACAGAGGGGTCAGACAGTGAGCCAGGACACAGAGGGGTCAGACAGTGAGCCAGGACACAGAGACAGAGGGGTCAGACAGTGAGCCAGGACACAGACACAGAGGGGTCAGACAGTGAGCCAGGACACAGAGACAGAGGGGTCAGACAGTGAGCCAGGACACAGACACAGAGGGTCAAGACAGTGAGCCAGGACACAGAGACAGAGGGGTCAGACAGTGAGCCAGGACACAGAGACAGAGGGGTCAGACAGTGAGCCAGGACATAGAGACAGAGGGGTCACAGAGACAGAGGGGTCTGCTGGAGTAGATAAGGTAGGTAGAGGTCATAGGTGAGGTTCACAAGAAAATCAGCAACATTCAAAAAACTGTGAAAGATCAGAAGTAAATTTGCATCAGATGCCCTGCTCGTCCAGACAGGACCTGCCCAGGGAGAAGAGAGACCTTATTGATTCAAAACAGAGACAGGTCTGGACCATAACCGGTCAATAAGCTAGTACTTGGTAGTAATAAGGTATAAAAGAGCAGGGGGAGGTTCCAGAAGGAACATCAACATTCAAAAGACTGAAAGATCAGGAATAATTTAGCATAAAGAGGGAGAGAGACTAGGCCTCCACTTGTTCAAGTCTCTTAGGTACCGTTTACATGAGTAAAATAAGTCTAGTGAGATCCATCTCTCTTCAAAATTAGATATGCAACGTTTCTGTTAACAGTAGCCGTGGATGTGGTATGTCCAAAGTCACATTCCTGCTTCATGTGTTGGCGCAGCTATTAGCGTACCGTAAATACCATAGTAAACAGACTAACAAATAAGGATCGCCACTCAGACGGGGTATCAGCCTCAGGAGGTAGTTTGGGAGACATCTCTTAAAGAGAGAGTTGACTCTAGATCGGTCTCTTTACACTACACAAGTATATGTCCTGGAACTAGTTTGTGTCGTCAGGCCCTCAGGTGATTAGAGACAAGTACTCTACCCTAAGAGATGGATAGGTTTATGTATAGATTGGGGCGGCGGTTAAAGCGTTGGACTAGTAATCGAAAGGTTGCTGGATTGAAATCCCTGAGCTGACAAGGTAAAAATCTGTCATTCTGCCCCTGAACAAGGCAGTTAACCCACTGTTCCCTGTTCCTGTATGTATAAAGATACCTACTCTAGTCCATGGTAGGTTACTGTATGTATAAAGATACCTACTCTAGTCCATGGTAGGTTCCTGTATGTATAAAGATACCTACTCTAGTCCATGGTAGGTTACTGTATGTATAAAGATACCTACTATCTTCCATGGTAGGTTCCTGTATGTATAAAGATACCTACTCTAGTCCATGGTAGGATTTCTGTATGTATAAAGATACCTACTCTAGTCCATGGTAGGTTCCTGTATGTATAAAGATACCTACTATCTTCCATGGTAGGTTACTGTATGTATAAAGATACCTACTCTAGTCCATGGTAGGTTACTGTATGTATAAAGATACCTACTCTAGTCCATGGTAGGTTCCTGTATGTATAAAGATACCTACTATCTTCCATGGTAGGTTACTGTATGTATAAAGATACCTACTCTAGTCCATGGTAGGTTCCTGTATGTATAAAGATACCTACTCTAGTCCATGGTAGGTTCCTGTATGTATAAAGATACCTACTCTAGTCCATGGTAGGTTCCTGTATGTATAAAGATACCTACTATATTCCATGGTAGGTTCCTGTATGTATAAAGATACCTACTATATTCCATGGTAGGTTACTGTATGTATAAAGATACCTACTATAGTCCATGGTAGGTTACTGTATGTATAAAGATACCTACTCTAGTCCATGGTAGGTTCCTGTATGTATAAAGATACCTACTCTAGTCCATGGTAGGTTCCTGTATGTATAAAGATACCTACTATCTTCCATGGTAGGTTACTGTATGTATAAAGATACCTACTCTAGTCCATGGTAGGTTCCTGTATGTATAAAGATACCTACTCTAGTCCATGGTAGGTTACTGTATGTATAAAGATACCTACTCTTGTCCATGGTAGGTTCCTGTATGTATAAAGATACCTACTATATTCCATGGTAGGTTACTGTATGTATAAAGATACCTACTCTAGTCCATGGTAGGTTACTGTATGTATAAAGATACCTACTCTAGTCCATGGTAGGTTACTGTATGTATAAAGATACCTACTCTAGTCCATGGTAGGTTACTGTATGTATAAAGATACCTACTCTAGTCCATGGTAGGTTACTGTATGTATAAAGATACCTACTCTAGTCCATGGTAGGTTCCTGTATGTATAAAGATACCTACTCTAGTCCATGGTAGGTTCCTGTATGTATAAAGATACCTACTCTAGTCCATGGTAGGTTCCTGTATGTATAAAGATACCTACTATATTCCATGGTAGGTTACTGTATGTATAAAGATACCTACTCTAGTCCATGGTAGGTTACTGTATGTATAAAGATACCTACTCTAGTCCATGGTAGGTTCCTGTATGTATAAAGATACCTACTCTAGTCCATGGTAGGTTCCTGTATGTATAAAGATACCTACTATATTCCATGGTAGGTTACTGTATGTATAAGATACCTACTCTAGTCCATGGTAGGTTCCTGTATGTATAAAGATACCTACTCTAGTCCATGGTAGGTTCCTGTATGTATAAAGATACCTACTATCTTCCATGGTAGGTTACTGTATGTATAAAGATACCTACTCTAGTCCATGGTAGGTTACTGTATGTATAAAGATACCTACTCTAGTCCATGGTAGGTTCCTGTATGTATAAAGATACCTACTCTTGTCCATGGTAGGTTACTGTATGTATAAAGATACCTACTCTAGTCCATGGTAGTGGGAGCTGGCTGCTTGGTTGAAGGGGATCTGGGTCACTTTCCTGGGGGTCAAGTCTGGAGACATCTGGAATGTATTTCCCCTGGAAACACACACACAGACACACATTTTTGTACAGGAGCTGTGAACATTTTCTATTGAAATCCAGGACTGCAGCAAAGAACACACAGTACTGCAGCGATCTGAAGTGAAACTAAACTCTCCTGTCCTCCGCACCCAAACTGATTAAGTGTGTAAAACAACTTCCTAATGAACTGACAGAATGCCTCTTAATTGAGTTTCTTTTAATGAACATAAATTATTACGACCAAAAAATATTCTTCTCTGCTTTCTGTAAGAACACTATCCGATAAAGGCTCTTTATAAATCAGAGGAATTCAATGAGGTGAAAGCCTTTGATTGGAATGCATATCAGAAGTAGACAGCCACATGAAATCACCGTCGCTGCATGGTGTCTGAAACATCCTGACTGAATCGTTGTCTGCTGAACGGAGTGGTTTCTCCTCTAGGGAAGAGGAAGTTAGAAACAGATGATTCAACATGTTGACGGTATTCCAGATTCAGACGGTGACAGAACTGATTTTCCCAGAGTCACACTGAAGCTCCAGGACTCATTTCTACCTCCATATTAGAAGCCTGAAATCTAATTTCATACACAGACAGATTGTCCCCTTGTTGAGCTACACACAGCAGGTTGGGTTTCCATCCAGATTTTCATGTAAATATTTTAAAATCAGCATTAAGAAAATATAAGCACTTTCCCACCAGTGATAATGTTTCCACCAAACTGACTTGTTGCGGATAAACATCAGTACGTGATGATGTAGTGCACATAAAATGTACTTCTTTGTTTAAGTTTTCATGTACCGAATAAAAATCTAAAGTTCAATGTGTTTCCATCGTATTTCCAACTCTACTGATCAGTTTCTGTCACAAAAACTGTTTTAAACAGCAAATGTGCTTATTCTGGTCTTAGTATGTACGCTCCAGCTAACAGCTGTGTGGGTAGGCTAGTCTACATGATGAGATCATTATGGATAACAGCGAGAATATTTATATTTGTCAAATCGGCAGTCAAGCATCGATCATCACGTCACAAGAATAAGACCATAGATATTTATTGGAAAGGAGCATCAAGCTCATCACCAAAGATTTGTATAACTAACCCAAGATAGACCACAGCCTGTCGTTTCCAATGGGAGCAAATTAATCATAGTGGGCAGAACAAGCAAGGAAGTGGGCAGAGTAAAGGATGAGCTAGCGAGAGCCCATTGGTGTGTTCTAGCATGTATTTGCATATTTCCGTTAGGGAACGCCTACTTGTAAAGTACGCGTGTGCAATAAGTCAATTCCCCCTTGCACTCCTTCTAAACAATGCAAAAAATATATATTTAGCAAAGGGCAAAGTCTACAAAACATAGTCCACTCTGTTCATAACAGATTCTAGTTTTGTAAACAGAAAACTGTATTGAGATCAAATGTTTCATTGATGAGGAAAATTTGCAGAATATCGGCCAAAATCCATCTTTCCCCACCGCCGGCCACTGGGCTTCCTCGCATCACCATATTTGGTAGTGAGCGGAAATGCCAACCAGATGCTTCAGATTTCTACATCCAGTGAAATATGACTCGTTGTTCTATCCGTGTCATCACCGTGCACTTTAACCACTCCTGTGAAGTTCATCATCATTTATTTAATCTGTAGCCTAACAAACTGCATGGTTTCCCCAAGTCGTAGTGGGAGGACAACACACCATATCGTCGCGTGACTCCAAGTTTACTTCGATATGATGCGTACTCTCACTACTGGTGTCCCCCAGGCTCGGTTCTAGGCCCTCTTCTCTCTATACACCAAGTCACACGGCTCCGTAATATCTTCACATGGTCTCTCCTATCACTGCTATGACGATGACACTCAACTACTTTTCTCCTTCCCTCCTCCTGAAACCCATCTCTGCGTGCCCGGCAGATATCTCAGCTTGGATGTCGACCCACCACCTCAAGCTCAACCTCGACAAGACAGAGCTGCTCTTCCTCCCGGTTAGTGTTAACTACTTTGGAGCACTCAGACACATATAAATTGACCAGAGAGGCTGTTGTACATAAAGTAGAACACATCTAAATACGTTAGACAACTTTCTGTAGTAGAGACAGAATGAGTCAAACCACAATGCCTTTGAACAACTCCCTAAAGTATCTGAACAGTATCTGAATTGAACAACTCTCTAAAGTATCTGAATTGAACAGTATCTGAATTGAACAGTATCTGAATTGAACAACTCTCTAAAGTATCTGAACTGAACAGTATCTGAACAGTAACTGAATTGAACAGTATCTGAATTGAACAACTCTCTAAAGTATCTGAACTGAACAGTATCTGAATTGAACAGTATCTGAATTGAACAGTATCTGAATTGAACAACTCTCTAAAGTATCTGAATTGAACAGTATCTGAATTGAACAGTATCTGAATTGAACAACTCTCTAAAGTATCTGAACTGAACAGTATCTGAATTGAACAACTCTCTAAAGTATCTGAATTGAACAGTATCTGAATTGAACAACTCTCTAAAGTATCTGAACTGAACAGTATCTGAATTGAACAACTCTCTAAAGTATCTGAATTGAACAGTATCTGAATTGAACAACTCTCTAAAGTATCTGAACTGAACAGTATCTGAACAGTAACTGAATTGAACAGTATCTGAATTGAACAACTCTCTAAAGTATCTGAATTGTGGGTGAACCGGTAGTGGATGAGGTGCAATGATTTGATGATGCAATTTAAAGTTGTTGGTGGAAAAACAGTATATACATCCAATCCAACCATGTTCCTTTTCATGTTATTCTTTTCCATTACTATTAAAACGTTATATATTACAGAGAAGCTTGTAGGAATATAGAGTTACCCTAGTCTCCGGGCTAACAGAGTTACCCTAGTCTCCGGACTAACAGAGTTACCCTAGTCTCCGGACTAACAGAGTTACCCTAGTCTCCGGGCTAACAGAGTTACCCTAGTCTCCGGGCTAACAGAGTTACCCTAGTCTCCGGACTAACAGAGTTACCCTAGTCTCCGGACTAACAGAGTTACCCTAGTCTCCGGGCTAACAGAGTTACCCTAGTCTCCGGACTAACAGAGTTACCCTAGTCTCCGGTCTAACAGAGTTACCCTAGTCTCCGGGCTAACAGAGTTACCCTAGTCTCCGGACTAACAGTGTTACCCTAGTCTCCGGGCTAACTGAGTTACCCTAGTCTCCGGGCTAACAGAGTTACCCTAGTCTCCGGGGGCTAACAGAGTTACCCTAGTCTCCGGACTAACAGAGTTACCCTAGTCTCCGGGCTAACAGAGTTACCCTAGTCTCCGGACTAACAGAGTTACCCTAGTCTCCGGGCTAACAGAGTTACCCTAGTCTCCGGACTAACAGAGTTACCCTAGTCTCCGGGCTAACAGAGTTACCCTAGTCTCCGGGGGCTAACAGAGTTACCCTAGTCTCCGGGGGCTAACAGAGTTACCCTAGTCTCCGGGGGCTAACAGAGTTACCCTAGTCTCCGGGCTAACAGAGTTACCCTAGTCTCCGGGCTAACAGAGTTACCCTAGTCTCCGGACTAACAGAGTTACCCTAGTCTCCGGGCTAACAGAGTTACCCTAGTCTCCGGGGGCTAACAGAGTTACCCTAGTCTCCGGTCTAACAGAGTTACCCTAGTCTCTGGACTAACAGAGTTACCCTAGTCTCCGGACTAACAGAGTTACCCTAGTCTCCGGGCTAACAGAGTTACCCTAGTCTCCGGGCTAACAGAGTTACCCTAGTCTCCGGACTAACAGAGTTACCCTAGTCTCCGGGCTAACAGAGTTACCCTAGTCTCTGGACTAATAGAGGCTGCAGATCTCCGGTGGGCAGGCCGTCAGGTGTGAAGTGTCTAAGCAGCTCTTTGGCATCCAGCAAGGCTGGGGTGGTTCTCTGACCCTGGATGTCCTTAGGCCCCAGCAGACAGTCAGACGAGCCGCCAGACAGCAGACCAAACCTGGGAACGGAGACAGGCAGGAGGAAACCAAAGATGATATGGTTAAATTAGTCACGTGTCAGGAACCAAAGATACTGTCGGTCTCTCTATTCCCATAAGCCACCTTGCTTGCTTATCGTTGTTGGAAGAGAGATGTATGTACCGATGTGAAGACCATGATTCAAGTTTACCTCAGCTTCTGACGAGTCCTCTGGAGGTGCTCATAGTTCTGCAGAACACTTCTCTCTGGCCAGTCAGCATGTTGGGAGTGTTTAATGAACTCTACATTGGAATGGGAAAATAGTAATTTTGTTTTTTCAGTCAAGGTTTCTTGTAGGAGTCAGTTTTAGAGATGGCAAATACAGTGCCTTCAGAATGTATTCAGACCCCTTGACTTTTTCCATATTTTGTTACGTTACAGCCTTATTCTAAAATAGATTTTTTTTTAAATCGATACCCAATAATGACAAAGCGAAAACAAGTTAAGATTTTTTTTCAAATGTATAAAAAACAGAAATAACCTATTTACATAAGTATTCAGACCCTTTGCTATGAGACTTCGAAATTGAGCTCAGGTGCTTCCTGTTTCCATTGATCATCCTTGAGATGTTTCTACAACTTGATTGGAGTCCACCTGTGGTAAATTCAATTGATTGGACATGATTTGGAAAGGCACACACCTGTCTATATAAGGCCCCACAGTTGACAGTGCATGTTAGAGCAAAAACCAAAACCATGCCAAAGGAATTGTACGGACAGCTCCGAGACAGGATTGTGTCGAGGCACAGATCTGGGGAAGGGTACCAAAACATTTCTGCAGCATTGAAGGTCCCCAAGAACACCATGGCCTCCATCATTCTTAAATGGAAGAAGTTCGGAACCACCAAGACTCTTCCTAGAGCTGGCCGCCCGGCCAAAATGAACAAGGGCCTTGGTCAGGGAGGTGACCAAGAACCCAATGGTCACTCCGACAGAGCTCCAGAGTTTCTCTGTGGAGATGGGAGAACCTTTCAGAAGGACAACTATCTCTGCAGCACTCCACCAATCAAGCCTTTATAATAGTGTGGCCAAAAGGCACCTAAAGGACTCTCAGACAGTGAGAAACAAGATTCTCTGGTCTGATGAAACCAAGATTGAACTCTTTGGCCTGAATGCCAAACCTCACATCTGGAGGAAACCTGGCACCATCCCTACGGTGAAGCATGGTGGTGGCCGCATCATGCTGTGGGGATGTTTTTCAGAGACAGGGACTGGAAGACAAGTCAGAATCGAGGGAAAGATGAACAGAGCAAAGTACAGAGAGATTCATGATGAAAATATGCTCCAGAGCGCTCAGCACCTCAGACTGGGGCAAAGGTTCACCTTCCAACAGGACAACGACCCTAAGCACACAGCCCAAGACAACGCAGGAGTGGCTTCGGGATAAGTCTCTGAATGTCCTTGAGTGGCCCAGCTAGAGCCCGGACTAGAACCTGAACTAACATCTCTGGAGAGACCAGAAAATAGCTGTACAGCGACACTCCCCATCCAACCTGACAGAGCTTGAGAGGATCTGCAGAGAAGAATGGGAGAAACTCCCCAAATACAGGTGTGCCAAGCTTGTAGCGTCATACCCAAGAAGACTCAAGGTTATAATCACTGTCAAAGGTGCTTCAACAAAGTTCTGAGTTAAGGGTCTGAATGCTTACGTAAACGTGACATTTCCGTTATTATATTTTTTATACATTTGCAAACATTTCTAAAAACTAGTTTTTGCCTTGTCATTATGAGGTATTGTGTGTAGATTAAAACAATTTAATCCATTTTAGAATAAGGCTGTAACATAACAAAATGGGGGAAAGGTCAAGTGGTCTGACTACTTTCTGAATGCACTGTACATATTACTGAGCTGTGTTACTGGGAGTAAGGAGGGACTGGAACAGCAGAATACCTGTAGTCTTCATAGTGAGGTTCACCTCCTCTGCTCCACAGGGTTCAACTCTGGGCAGACTGGAGTCTTTAGGCAGGGTAGAGGCTTTAGGCAGGGTAGAGGCTTTAGGCAGGGTAGAGTCATGCATCTTGAGGTACTGTTCTCTGGCCAGGCTGAGCAGGATCTTCAGGTCATTGACTGGTATTGAAGCTGGCTTCTCTGCCTCTTCTCTACGTCCTAGTCAATATGGAATAACGAGAGTAGTCAGTAAGTAGCCTTGTCCGAGCCAGGGTGGCCCACAGGGCTGGAGCCTCATGTTTCTGTTGCGTGAGGCTGCTTAATGTTTACCTATCTGGCTACGATAGACTGACTTTAATACTGGAGGAACCACTTACCTGTCTGGCTACGATACAGACTGACTTTAATACTGGAGGAACCACCTACCTGTCTGGCTACGATACAGACTGACTTTAATACTGGAGGAACCACCTACCTGTCTGGCTACGATACAGACTGACTTTAATACTGGAGGTACCACTTACCTGTCTGGCTACAATACAGACTGACTTTAATACTGGAGGAACCACCTACCTGTCTGGCTACAATACAGACTGACTTTAATACTGGAGGAACCACCTACCTGTCTGGCTACGATACAGACTGACTTTAATACTGGAGGAACCACATACCTGTCTGGCTACGATACAGACTGACTTTAATACTGGAGGAACGACCTACCTGTCTGGCTACGATACAGACTGACTTTAATACTGGAGGAACCACTTACCTGTCTGGCTACGACACAGACTGACTTTAATACTGGAGGAACCACTTACCTGTCTGGCTACGACACAGACTGACTTTAATACTGGAGGAACCACATACCTGTCTGGCTACGATACAGACTGACTTTAATACTGGAGGAACCACATACCTGTCTGGCTACGATACAGACTGACTTTAATACTGGAGGAACCACTTACCTGTCTGGCTACGATACAGACTGACTTTAATACTGGAGGAACCACCTACCTGTCTGGCTACGATACAGACTGACTTTAATACTGGAGGAACCACTTACCTGTCTGGCTACGATACAGACTGACTTTAATACTGGAGGAACCACCTACCTGTCTGGCTGCTACACAGACTGACTTTAATACTGGAGGAACCACCTACCTGTCTGGCTACGATACAGACTGACTTGCTTTATTAAACTATGCTAGATATGTTTTTTTGTCAAATAGAATGTCCTCAATAAATTACCTGGTTAAATAAACTGCAATAATAAAACAATACATTAACTAGGCTCTATTTGGAAGCAATAAAGTACACTGCAAATGGAAAGAGTGTGCTGAGTACAGACATTTTAATATATATTCTGCGTCAGACATGATATCGCTTGAAAAATCTTTTTTTATTTTTATTTTTTATCTCAACGAGACTTACCTGGCTAAATAAAGGATGAATAAAATCTGATGTTGTACTTACTCAGGCACTCCTTTAGGACCAGGGTCTGCACCTCGGCCAACTTCCTCTCCCTCTGTAGCAGTTGGTCTCCATGGAGACAGGGCAGGGAGCGCAGCCAGTCTGTCGTGGTGGAACCTGGGGGAAGAGACCAAGTGGACTGCTTTATCAATCAATTGGCTGAACCCTTCTCAATAACATCAGAGAAAAGAGAAACCTGCCCACTGCTCTCGCTGGTACTACTTATTTTATTAAAGGCCCACTGCAGTCAAAATTCTGTTTTTACTGTGTTTTGTATTATATTGTACAACAGCTGATGAAAGGAACACTGTAAAAAAGTGTGACGTGATCAGTGTTATTTCCTGATAGTTGCTGGTTGAAAATACAATCTACACAGGACCTTCTAAATCAGCAGGTTTTGCATGGGCAGAGTTTAATAAGGCTGAATAGAATAAGTGACATTAGTAAGAGCAGTGTTCCGGTTTCTCTTTCATCTGAAGTAATCACATTATTTCCACACACCTGCAACAACATAACTCAGATGTGGGAGTTATTTTTAGGATGTTCAATAACCTGGTAACATGGCTTATGAGTTCAAATGAAGTTCATATGAATGTGACAACACAAACGCTATCAAAGGAGACAGGGGAGTTTAATACAAGTATACTGCAATAAGGAGACATGGGAGTTTAATACAAGTACACTGCATTAAGGAGACAGGGGAGTTTAATACAAGTACACTGCATTAAGGAGACAGGGGAGTTTAATACAAGTACACTGCATTAAGGAGACAGGGGAGTTTAAAACAAGCACACTGCATTAAGGAGACAGGGGAGTTAGAGCTAGAGAGAGAGAGCTAGAGAGAGAGAGCTAGAGAGAGCGAAACAGAGAGCTAGAGAGAGCAAAACAGAGAGCTAGAGAGAGCTAGAGAGAGCTAGAGCTAGAGAGAGCAAAACAGAGAGCTAGAGAGAGCTAGAGAGAGAGCGAAACAGAGAGAGCGAAACAGAGAGAGCGAAACAGAGAGAGCGAAACAGAGAGCTAGAGAGAGCTAGAGAGAGAGAGAGAGAGAGAGCTAGAGAGAGAGAGAGAGAGAGCTAGAGAGCTAGAGAGAGAGAGCTAGAGAGAGCTAGAGAGAGAGCTAGAGAGCTAGAGAGAGAGAGCTAGAGAGAGCTAGAGAGAGAGAGCTAGAGAGAGAGAGCTAGAGAGAGCTAGAGAGAGAGCTAGAGAGAGAGCGAAACAGAGAGCTAGAGAGAGCTAGAGAGAGAGAGAGAGCTAAAGAGAGAGAGCTAGAGAGAGCTAGAGAGAGAGCTAGAGAGAGAGCTAGAGAGAGAGCGAAACAGAGAGCTAGAGAGAGCTAGAGAGAAGGCTAGAGAGAGAGCTAGAGACAGCTAGAGAGAGAGCTAGAGAGAGCGAGCTAGAGAGAGCTAGAGAGAGAGAGAGAGAGAGCTAGAGAGCTAGAGAGAGAGAGCTAGAGAGAGCTAGAGAGAGAGCTAGAGAGAGAGAGCTAGAGAGAGCTAGAGAGAGAGCTAGAGAGAGCTAGAGAGAGAGCTAGAGAGAGAGCGAAACAGAGAGCTAGAGAGAGCTAGAGAGAGAGAGAGAGCTAAAGAGAGAGAGCTAGAGAGAGCTAGAGAGAGGGCTAGAGAGAGAGCTAGAGACAGCTAGAGAGAGAGCTAGAGAGAGCGAGCTAGAGAGAGAGAGAGCTAGAGAGAGCTAGAGAGAGAGAGAGAGCTAGAGAGAGAGAGAGCTAGAGAGAGCTAGAGAGAGAGAGAGAGCTAGAGAGAGAGAGAGCTAGAGAGAGAGAGAGCTAGAGAGAGAGAGCTAGAGAGCTAGAGAGAGAGAGCTAGAGAGAGAGCTAGAGAGAGCGCTAGAGAGAGAGCTAGAGAGAGAGAGCTAGAGAGAGAGAGCTAGAGAGAGAGAGAGCTAGAGAGAGCTAGAGAGAGAGAGCTAGAGAGAGCTAGAGAGAGCTAGAGAGAGAGAGAGAGCTAGAGAAAGCTAAAGAGACCTAGAGAGAGAGAGCGAAACAGAGAGCTAGAGAGAGAGAGAGCTAGAGAGAGCTAGAGAGAGCTAGAGAGAGAGCTAGAGAGAGAGAGCTAGAGAGAGAGAGCTAGAGAGAGCTAGAGAGAGCTAGAGAGAGAGAGCGAAAGAGAGCTAGAGAGAGCTAGAGAGAGAGCTAGAGAGAGAGCTAGAGAGAGAGCTAGAGAGAGAGAGCTAGAGAGAGAGCGCTAGAGAGAGAGAGCTAGAGAGAGCTAGAGAGAGAGAGCTAGAGAGAGCTAGAGAGAGAGAGCTAGAGAGAGAGAGAGAGCTAGAGAGAGAGAGCTAGAGAGAGAGAGAGCTAGAGAGAGAGAGAGCTAGAGAGAGAGAGCTAGAGAGAGAGAGAGAGAGAGAGAGAGAGCTAGAGAGAGAGAGCTAGAGAGAGAGCTAGAGAGAGCTAGAGAGAGAGAGCGAAACAGAGAGCTAGAGAGAGAGCTAGAGAGAGAGCTAGAGAGAGCGAAACAGAGAGCGAAACAGAGAGCTAGAGAGAGAGCGAAACAGAGAGCTAGAGAGAGAGCTAGAGAGAGAGCTAGAGCTAGAGAGAGAGCTAGAGAGAGAGCTAGAGAGAGAGAGCTAGAGAGAGAGCAAGAGAGAGCTAGAGCTAGAGAGAGAGCTAGAGCGCTAGAGCGAGCTAGAGAGAGAGCGAAACAGAGAGCTAGAAAGAGAGCTAGAGCTAGAGAGAGAGCTAGAGAGAGAGCTAGAGCTAGAGAGAGCAAGAGAGAGAGCTAGAGAGAGCTAGAGCTAGAGAGAGAGCTAGAGCGCTAGAGAGAGCTAGAGCGCTAGAGAGAGCTAGAGAGCGCTAGAGAGCGCTAGAGAGAGCGAAACAGAGAGCTAGAGAGAGAGAGCTAGAGAGAGAGAGAGCTAGAGAGAGAGCTAGAGAGAGAGCTAGAGAGAGCTAGAGAGAGAGCTAGAGAGAGCTAGAGAGAGAGCTAGAGAGAGAGAGAGAGCTAGAGAGAGAGCTAGAGAGAGAGCTAGAGAGAGAGCTAGAGAGAGAGAGCTAGAGAGAGAGCTAGAGAGAGAGAGCTAGAGAGAGAGAGAGCGCTAGAGAGAGCGCTAGAGAGAGCGCTAGAGAGAGCGCTAGAGAGAGCGCTAGAGAGAGCGCTAGAGAGAGAGAGCTAGAGAGAGTGCGCTAGAGAGAGAGAGCTAGAGAGAGAGCTGGAGAGAGAGCGCTAGAGAGAGAGCTAGAGAGAGAGAGAGAGCTAGAGAGAGAGAGAGCTAGAGAGAGAGAGCTAGAGAGAGAGCAATAGAGAGCTAGAGAGAGAGCTAGAGAGAGAGCTAGAGAGAGAGCTAGAGAGAGAGCTAGAGAGAGAGAGCTAGAGAGAGAGAGCTAGAGAGAGAGCTAGAGAGAGAGAGAGCTAGAGAGAGAGCTAGAGAGAGAGCAAGAGAGAGCTAGAGTGCTAGAGAGAGCTAGAGAGAGAGCGAAACAGAGAGCTAGAGAGAGAGCTAGAGCTAGAGAGAGAGCTAGAGCTAGAGAGAGAGCTAGAGAGAGCTAGAGAGAGAGAGAGCTAGAGAGAGAGCTAGAGCTAGAGAGAGAGCTAGAGAGAGCTAGAGAGAGAGCTAGAGAGAGAGCTAGAGAGAGAGCTAGAGAGAGTGCTAGAGAGAGAGCCAGAGCTAGAGCGAGCAAGAGAGAGAGCAAGAGAGAGCTAGAGAGCGCGCTAGAGAGCGCTAGAGAGAGAGAGAGCTAGAGAGAGAGCGAAACAGAGAGCTAGAGAGAGAGCTAGAGCTAGAGAGAGAGCTAGAGAGAGAGCTAGAGCTAGAGAGAGAGCTAGAGAGAGCTAGAGAGAGAGCTAGAGAGAGAGATAGAGAGTGTGCTAGAGAGAGAGAGAGCTAGAGAGAGCTAGAGAGAGCTAGAGCTAGAGAGAGCAAGAGAGAGAGCAAGAGAGAGCTAGAGCTAGAGAGAGAGCTAGAGCGAGAGCTAGAGCGCTAGAGAGAGCTAGAGAGAGCGCTAGAGAGCACTAGAGAGAGCGAAACAGAGAGCTAGAGAGAGAGCTAGAGAGAGCTAGAGAGAGAGAGAGCTAGAGAGAGAGCTAGAGAGAGAGAGCTAGAGAGAGAGCTAGAGAGAGAGCGCTAGAGAGAGAGCTAGAGAGAGAGCTAGAGAGAGAGCTAGAGAGAGAGCTAGAGAGAGAGCTAGAGAGAGAGCTAGAGAGAGAGCTAGAGAGAGAGAGCTAGAGAGCACTTGAGAGAGAGCTAGAGAGAGAGCTAGAGAGAGAGAGCTAGAGAGCACTTGAGAGAGCACTAGAGAGAGAGCTAGAGAGAGCACTAGAGAGAGCTAGAGAGAGAGCTAGAGAGAGAGCACTAGAGAGAGAGCACTAGAGAGAGAGCTAGAGAGAGCGCTAGAGAGAGCTAGAGAGAGAGAGCTAGAGAGAGAGAGCTAGAGAGCACTTGAGAGAGAGCTAGAGAGAGAGCTAGAGAGAGTGCTAGAGAGAGAGCAAGAGCTAGAGCTAGAGAGAGCAAGAGAGAGAGCAAGAGAGAGCTAGAGAGCGCGCTAGAGAGCGCTAGAGAGAGAGAGAGAGCTAGAGAGAGAGCGAAACAGAGAGCTAGAGAGAGAGCTAGAGCTAGAGAGAGAGCTAGAGAGAGAGCTAGAGCTAGAGAGAGAGCTAGAGAGAGAGCTAGAGCTAGAGAGAGAGCTAGAGAGAGCTAGAGAGAGAGCTAGAGAGAGAGATAGAGAGTGTGCTAGAGAGAGAGAGCTAGAGAGAGCTAGAGAGAGAGCTAGAGCTAGAGAGAGCAAGAGAGAGAGCAAGAGAGAGCTAGAGAGAGAGCTAGAGCTAGAGAGAGAGAGCTAGAGCTAGAGAGAGAGCTAGAGCGCTAGAGAGAGCTAGAGAGAGCGCTAGAGAGCACTAGAGAGAGCGAAACAGAGAGCTAGAGAGAGAGCTAGAGAGAGCTAGAGAGAGAGAGAGCTAGAGAGAGAGAGCTAGAGAGAGAGAGCTAGAGAGAGAGAGCTAGAGAGAGAGCTAGAGAGAGAGCGCTAGAGAGAGAGCGCTAGAGAGAGAGCTAGAGAGAGAGCTAGAGAGAGAGCTAGAGAGAGAGAGCTAGAGAGAGAGAGCTAGAGAGCACTTGAGAGAGAGCTAGAGAGAGAGAGCTAGAGAGCACTTGAGAGAGCACTAGAGAGAGAGCTAGAGAGAGAGCTAGAGAGAGAGCTAGAGAGAGAGCTAGAGAGAGCACTAGAGAGAGCTAGAGAGAGAGCTAGAGAGAGAGCTAGAGAGAGCGCTAGAGAGAGCTAGAGAGAGAGAGCTAGAGAGAGAGAGCTAGAGAGCACTTGAGAGAGAGCTAGAGAGAGAGCTAGAGAGAGCACTAGAGAGAGCACTAGAGAGAGAGCTAGAGAGAGAGCTAGAGAGAGCGCTAGAGAGAGAGCTAGAGAGAGAGCTAGAGAGAGAGCTAGAGAGCACTTGAGAGAGAGCTAGAGAGAGAGAGGCAGAGAGAGAGCTAGAGAGAGAGCACTAGAGAGAGAGCTAGAGAGAAAGCACTAGAGAGAGAGCTAGAGAGAGAGCTAGAGAGAGCTAGAGAGAGCTAGAGAGAGCTAGAGAGAGAGCAAGAGAGAGAGCAAGAGAGAGAGAGCTAGAGAGAACTTGAGAGAGAGCTAGAGAGAGAGGCAGAGAGAGCACTAGAGAGAGAGCTAGAGAGAGAGCACTAGAGAGAGAGCTAGAGAGAGCGCTAGAGAGAGAGCTAGAGAGAGAGCTAGAGAGAGAGCTAGAGAGAGAGAGCTAGAGAGAGAGCTAGAGAGAGAGCTAGAGAGAGAGAGAGCTAGAGAGAGAGAGAGCTAGAGAGAGAGAGAGCTAGAGAGAGAGCTAGAGAGAGAGCTAGAGAGAGAGAGAGCTAGAGAGAGAGAGCGCTAGAGAGCTAGAGAGAGAGCTAGAGAGAGAGCTAGAGAGAGAGAGCTAGAGAGAGAGCTAGAGAGAGAGCTAGAGAGAGAGCTAGAGAGAGAGAGAGAGCTAGAGAGAGAGAGAGCTAGAGAGAGAGAGAGCTAGAGAGAGAGAGAGCTAGAGAGAGAGCTAGAGAGAGAGAGAGCTAGAGAGAGAGAGCTAGAGAGAGAGAACGAAACAGAAAAAAAGGGAGAACAGAACGGCAGGACCTTTTAGGAACTATTGCTTGTTCCTCCATTTTATTCTCTTTCAGAAGGAAAATGGTTCATGAGTCAAGGTTTTTCCTTAAGGGTTTTATATAATAAACTCCTACAGAGAGCGAAGGGAACAGGAAGACCTTTCAGGAACTATTGCTTCTTCCATCATTTTGTTATGTTCTCTTTGAGAATGAAAATGCCACATGAGAGTCGGTGTATAAAAGAACCATTCTTACGATGTAATCTTTGAAGGTACTCAGAGTGATGGAAGTTAGAAATAGAGGGAACAATTCTTTCATCATGTATTGTTCTCTTTCAGAAAATAAATGCTACATGAGAGTTGGTGTAAAAGAAAAGAAACTCTTCGTAAGTCTCTCTGGATAAGAGCCTCTGTTAAATGCATGAAATATATTTTAGATTTTTTCTTTTGGGGCATTCCATAAGGGAACAAAATGTGCTCTCTGAATGAACGTGGAGGCCTGCATGCATTATACTGTACAGAGTACACCAGGCTGTTACAGCATGCAGCAGGGGGGGGAGAGAGAGGGGGAGAGAGAGAGAGGGAGAGAGGGGGAGAGAGAGAGAGAGAGAGAGAGAGAGAGAGGGAGAGAGGAGAGAGAAGAGAGAGAAGAGAGAGAAGAGAGAGAAGGAGAGAGAAGGAGAGAGAAGAGAGAGAGAAAGAGAGAGAAAGAGAGAGAAAGCGAGAGAGAGAGAGAGAAAGAGAAAGAGAGAGAGAGAGAGAGAGAGAGAGAGAGAGATACACTGCTGTGTCTTCTCCCTTTGTCCTGTTTCACTCAGAGGTTTTACGTCCGTCTTTCTACAGGGCTTTATTATCTCTGAAAGAAGGTAAATCTCCAGAGGGAGGAGTCAGAGGAGTCAGAGGGTTCCACAACTATTGGCCCGCGGGTGGATTTATTTTGGACCCCCTTTATTTCAGTTTTTTACGTTTGGACCTAAGACTGTAAAAACACCAGGAAATCAGTTCCAAGGGATTTTAATTTAGGAAATCTGTTCCCAAGTACTGGCACGCATAATAGAGAGATATGTGATCTTATACAAATGTAAGCAAGGCTTGAAATGATTATGTTTTAGTAAAATATTATATCTATTTGGGATTCTTGCAGTCAATTTGCAGTCTACAAATGATTTGTAATTACGTTCTGCCCCCCCCATCCACTAAACAAAAAAAGAAATAATAAGAAAACTTTGTGCAGCTGAATCTAGTTTAGGAACAAGTTAAAGACGAGTTAAAGGAAGTAGTACATAGTGGTTGGGCCATTTTATAGTTCAGCCTCCGACTTACTATACATAACAAGTATAAATGCCTTGGGTTATTGTACCATTTTCAAATGATTAAAACTAGACTGAGTGTTAGGAAATGGAGAGGTAGATAAAAGCAGCAGCTAGCTAGAGGGATTCTTCTTGTCCTTTTCAACTTCCGTGGTGACTGAAGAAGGCACCGCCGTAGACCCAAGGACCAGGAAATGACCTCAGAGAGGAGGCCTCTGAGCCAGTCTTTAAAAGACTGCTGGATACCAATCTGACAGTAGACCATTCATACTGTCCATGATATTGACAGGTAAGTCACCAATCATAATGTAAACAACATTTCATATCAGAGTAGATCTTTGTTTGTTCACCATTTCTTCCTTTTTTTAAAGTTTCTTACCTGAAGACGACACAGAATTCTCTCTCAGAAGCCCATTGACGGTTGCCATGGCAGCGGCTCCATTGATCTGATTGGCTGAGTGTATCATGCGGGCCTTGCAGCCTCCGCCCTCTGACCCCTGGACCAACAGGAAGTAGTGTCCGCTCTCACCCTTCACCTCCACATAAGGAACTACGGCAAACCAAATAGGTCAAAATGAGTTGAAAATAAAGAATACACATCCAGGTTATATGTAGGGAAACAGCCATAGGAATGCATAGGGAAGTTTATATCGTATAAAGAGTGCCTTGGTTCTTCTTGTTGCCTTGATTCTGGTTGTTTAAATATTTAGAGTTCCTATACAGTTAGTTCTGTGACGGTCGATCCATTTACATTTAAGTCATTTAGCAGACGCTCTTATCCAGAGCGACTTACAAATTGGTGCATTCACCTTATGATATCCAGTGGAACAACCACTTTACAATAGTGCATCTAAATCTTTTAGGGGGGGGGGGGGGTAGAAGGATTACTTTATCCTATCCCAGGTATTCCTTAAAGAGGTGGGGTTTCAGGTGTCTCCGGAAGGTGGTGATTGACTCCGCTGTCCTGGCGTCGTGAGGGAGCTTGTTCCACCATTGGGGTGCCAGAGCAGCGAACAGTTTTGACTGGGCTGAGCGGGAACTGTGCTTCCTCAGAGGTATGGGGGCCAGCAGGCCAGAGGTGGATGAACGCAGTGCACTTGTTTGGGTGTAGGGCCTGATCAGAGCCTGAAGGTACGGAGGTGCCGTTCCCCTCACAGCTCCGTAGGCAAGCACCATGGTCTTGTAGCAGATGCGAGCTTCAACTGGAAGCCAGTGGAGTGTGCGGAGGAGCGGGGTGACGTGAGAGAACTTGGGAAGGTTGAACACCAGACGGGCTGCGGCGTTCTGGATGAGTTGTAGGGGTTTAATGGCACAGGCAGGGAGCCCAGCCAACAGCGAGTTGCAGTAATCCAGACGGGAGATGACAAGTGCCTGGACTAGGACCTGCGCCGCTTCCTGTGTGAGGCAGGGTCGTACTCTGCGAATGTTGTAGAGCATGAACCTACAGGATCGGGTCACCGCCTTGATGTTAGTGGAGAACGACATGGTGTTGTCCAGGGTCACGCCAAGGTTCTTAGCACTCTGGGAGGAGGACACAAGGGAGTTGTCAACCGTGATGGTGAGATCATGGAACGGGCAGTCCTTCCCCGGGAGGAAGAGCAGCTCTGTCTTGCCGAGGTTCAGCTTGAGGTGGTGATCCGTCATCCACACTGATATGTCTGCCAGACATGCAGAGATGCGATTCGCCACCTGGTTATCAGAAGGGGGAAAGGAGAAGATTAATTGTGTGTCGTCTGCGTAGCAATGATAGGAGAGACCATGTGAGGATATGACAGAGCCAAGTGACTTGGTGTATAGTGA
>NW_021822521.1:67500-220000 GCF_901001165.1 Salmo trutta
AAATAAATGACCATATCTGCAGCCTGACTTTCAGCGTGACTGTCTAGCAGTTCACATACAACTGTTGGTAACATTCTGGAAAGTCCCTTCCCTTAAAACCAGCTATGTGGTTAAATATCTCCAGTTTCTAGATCTGAGAGGAACAGTTTATCTGAGATGTGGACACCTCAGTCATCAGCTGATGTGAAGGATACAGGTGAAACTCTGTGCTGGAGCGGAGGAAGCTGGGAATATCTGACACTGTCACCAACTGAACCAGGTCTAGAACAGACTGGAAGTAATGGAACACCTGGAGAAAGAGGGGAGGAGATGAAGGGAGAAAAGAGAGAGAGAGAGAAAGAAGGGAGGAGATGAAGGGAGAAGAGAGAGCGAGAGAGGGGAGGAGATGAAGGGAGAAAAGAGAGAGAGAGAGGGGAGGAGATGAAGGGAGAAAAGCGAGAGAGAGGGGAGGAGATGAAGGGAGAAAAGAGAGAGAGAGAGGGGAGGAGATGAAGGGAGAAAAGCGAGAGAGAGGGGAGGAGATGAAGGGAGAAAAGAGAGAGAGAGAGGGGAGGAGATGAAGGGAGAAAAGCGAGAGAGAGAGAGGAGGAGAAGAAGGGAGATAAGAGAGAGAGAGAGGGGAGGAGATGAAGGGAGAAAAGCGAGAGAGAGAGGAGGAGAAGAAGGGAGAAAAGAGAGAGAGAGAGGGGAGGAGATGAAGGGAGAAAAGCGAGAGAGAGGGGAGGAGATGAAGGGAGAAAAGAGAGAGAGAGAGGGGAGGAGATGAAGGGAGAAAAGCGAGAGAGAGGGGAGGAGATGAAGGGAGAAAAGAGAGAGAGAGAGGGGAGGAGATGAAGGGAGAAAAGCGAGAGAGAGAGGAGGAGAAGAAGGGAGAAAAGAGAGAGAGAGAGGTGAGGAGGTGAAGGGAGAAAAGAGAGAGAGAAAGAGGGGAGGAGCAGAAGGGAGAAAAGAGAGAGAGAGGGGAGGAGATGAAGGGAGAAAAGCGAGAGAGAGGGGAGGAGATGAAGGGAGAAAAGAGAGAGAGAGAGGGGAGGAGATGAAGGGAGAAAAGCGAGAGAGAGAGGAGGAGAAGAAGGGAGAAAAGAGAGAGAGAGAGGTGAGGAGGTGAAGGGAGAAAAGAGAGAGAGAGAAAGAGGGGAGGAGCAGAAGGGAGAAAAGAGAGAGAGAGAAAGAGGGGGTTAGAAAGAAGGAGGTGAAAGGACACAGAACAGCATGACAAAGATGATGGACACATACACACAACACAAGCTTTAGATTTAAATATTACCGTAAAGCTGATATTATACACACAACACAAGCTTTAGATTTAAATATTACCGTAAAGCTGATATTATACACACAACACAAGCTTTAGATTTAAATATTACCACTTGATAATATTGCTCCTACACCTGCATTGCTTGCTGTTTGGGGTTTTAGGCTGGGTTTCTGTAGAGCACTTTGAGATATCAGCTGATGTAAGAAGGGCTATATAAATACATTTGATTTGATTTGATAGGGGCGGGAGGTAGCCTAGTGGTTAGAGCGTTGGACTAGTAACCGGAAGGTTGCAAGATCGAATCCCCGAGCTGACAAGGTAAAAATCTGTTGTTCTGCCACTGAACAAGGCAGTTAACCCACTGTTCCTAGGCCATCATTGTAAATAAGAATTTGTTCTTAACTGACTTACCTAGTTAAAGGTTAAATCGGAAGCTGTTATGCTGATATTTAGTTGGCATGTTTCAATACTTTCATTGACCTCTAACTTTACAGCAATGTCAGCTTTGTTCAACGACTGTATCAGGTAATATCAGACTGTGTGCAGCTCGGCCAGTTTAATAAGTAGCTGGCATAGCTTTCACCCTATCAGCTCCCCCCCCCTCCAGAGCTCTGGCCCAGGATTAGCTCCAAATCCCATTTCCCAAACAAGGGACAGAGACAGCTCCTTCACAGGTCACCGTAAACATATAGAATTCCATCGATGCAAAGGCTGCTTTCTGCTTTTCTCCTCAACCTCAGCCCTGCAAACTAAGAGTAGAAAATACCTAAATACTTTCATTAATAGCAACTCCAAGTAGGCCTAAAGCTAAGCTTCCTGAAAGTGCAGTAATGCATCTGCTTTAGGATGAGTCACATCTAAATACAGACATGGAGTTACAGCTGGCATGAGAGTTACAGCTGGCCTGGCCTGGCCTGGGAGTTACAGCTGGCCTGGCCTGGCCTGGGAGTTACAGCTGGCCTGGCCTGGGAGTTACAGCTGGCCTGGCCTGGCCTGGCCTGGGAGTTACAGCTGGCCTGGCCTGGGAGTTACAGCTGGCCTGGCCTGGCCTGGGAGTTACAGCTGGCCTGGCCTGGCCTGGGAGTTACAGCTGGCCTGGCCTGGCCTGGGAGTTACAGCTGGCCTGGCCTGGCCTGGCCTGGGAGTTACAGCTGGCCTGGCCTGGCCTGGCCTGGGAGTTACAGCTGGCCTGGCCTGGCCTGGCCTGGGAGTTACAGCTGGCCTGGCCTGGGAGTTACAGCTGGCCTGGCCTGGGAGTTACAGCTGGCCTGGCCTGGGAGTTCACACAGGTTCTCTGGTGGGAATTGTCAGGAGCGAGGGGAGGCAAGAGGGGATTGGACATATGGTCCTGGGTTCTTTGAGAGGTGAATTCTTCATAGAGGGTGCAGTCAGGCCAGGCCCACTGACTACTATAGAGCCTATACATACAGTACACCACACACACACACCATATCCCCTATCCACACAGTACACTACACACACCATATCCCCTATCCACACAGTACACTACACACACACACACCATATCCCCTATCCACACAGTACATTACATACACCATATCCCCTATCCACACAGTACACTACACACACCATATCCCCTATCCACACAGTACACCACACACACCATATCCCCTATCCACACAGTACACTACACACACCATATCCCCTATCCACACAGTACACTACACACACCATATCCCCTATCCACACAGTACACTACACACACCATATCCCCTATCCACACAGTACACTACACACATCATATCCCCTATATAGTGCACTACTCAGACACCCTATTCCCTACAGTACACTACACACACCATATGCCCTATATAGTACACTACACACACCATATGCCCTATATAGTGCACTACTCAGACACCCTATTCCCTACAGTACACTACACACACCATATGCCATATATAGTACACTACACACACCATATGCCCTATACAGTACACTACACACACCATATGCCCTATATAGTACACTACACACACCATATGCCATATATAGTACACTACACACACCATATGCCCTATATAGTGCACTACTCAGACACCCTATCCCCTACAGTACACTACACACACCATATGCCCTATATAGTACACTACACACACCATATGCCCTATATAGTACACTACACACACCATATGCCCTATACAGTACACTACACATACCATATGCCCTATACAGTACACTACACACACCATATGCCCTATATAGTACACTACACACACCATATGCCCTATATAGTACACTACACACACCATATGCCCTATACAGTACACTACACATACCATATGCCCTATACAGTACACTACACACACCATATGCCCTATATAGTACACTACACACACCATATGCCCTATATAGTACACTACACACACCATATGCCCTATATAGTGCACTACCTTGAACATCCTCCACCACAACACCCACCTCTCTCCTTTAGTTCCACAGAGACAACAGATGGTTAGTCATGGTCTCAACAACACCATAAACACAGATCAGCACAATCACTTTTACTACAATCACACTCTCCCAGAACAACAATAATAATAATAATCATAGATACTGCCTGGCATGGAACTAAAAGGAATTTACCGACACTAGCTAATCAATATGGGTGTTATAAATCAGCTGGGTGTACCACAAGTAAACAGTCCAAGAGTTGAATAACTGAGCGTGTGTGTGTGTCCGTCGCTACATAGAACAGCCATGATTCATCTTTAGTGGAAAAGTCATTAGAGCAACACTCTGATTTTTATGGCAGCAGAGCCTGGAGAGGAGAGACAGCAACATGGACAGTAACTGAGCTCACTCCCTCGCTCTCTTTCTCCCTCTCTGTCATTCGCTCTGTTTCTCTCTGTTTCTCCCTCTCTCTCTGACAGAAACACCTACCGTGTTAGATGGCTGAAGCTAAATATTTTATTTGTATTTTATTAAGCAGTGTTTTATTGAAAAAGTGTGATTAATGGATGTCTGAACACCTTTAGGGCTCTGTAGGAGCGTAAGTTTGAGTCTGCTTTTAACCCCTAAAACAACTGATAGTATTAAAAGCTGTGTAAAAACACATGTGTTTACATAGCAGTGTCTCAGTGAGAAAAGATGCTTACTCTGGTGGACAGTGAGTCAGTAGCTGGTAGAACTGGAAGGTTGGAGGTAGGGTAGGACAGTGAGTCAGTAGCTGGTAGAACTGGAAGGTTGGCGGTAGGGTAGGACAGTGAGTCAGTAGCTGGTAGAACTGGAAGATTGGAGGTAGGGTAGGACAGTGAGTCAGTAGTAGACAGAACTGGAAGGTTGGAGGTAGGGTAGGACAGTGAGTCAGTAGCAGACAGAACTGGAAGATTGGAGGTAGGGTAGGACAGTGAGTCAGTAGCTGGTAGAACTGGAAGGGTGGAGGTAGGGTAGGACAGTGAGTCAGTAGCTGGTAGAACTGGAAGGTTGGCGGTAGGGTAGGACAGTGAGTCAGTAGCTGGTAGAACTGGAAGGTTGGCGGTAGGGTAGGACAGTGGGTCAGTAGCTGGTAGAACTGGAAGGGTGGAGGTAGGGTAGGACAGTGAGTCAGTAGCTGGTAGAACTGGAAGGTTGGCGGTAGGGTAGGACAGTGAGTCAGTAGCTGGTAGAACTGGAAGGTTGGCGGTAGGGTAGGACAGTGAGTCAGTAGCTGGTAGAACTGGAAGATTGGAGGTAGGGTAGGACAGTGAGTCAGTAGCAGACAGAACTGGAAGGTTGGAGTTAGGGTGGGATAGTGAGTCAGTAGCAGACAGAACTGGAAGGTTGGAGGTAGGGTAGGACAGTGAGTCAGTAGCTGGTAGAACTGGAAGGTTGGCGGTAGGGTAGGACAGTGAGTCAGTAGCTGGTAGAACTGGAAGGTTGGAGGTAGGGTAGAACAGTGAGTCAGTAGCTGGTAGAACTGGAAGGTTGGAGGTAGGGTAGGACAGTGAGTCAGTAGCTGGTAGAACTGGAAGGTTGGAGGTAGGGTAGAACAGTGAGTCAGTAGCTGGTAGAACTGGAAGGTTGGAGGTAGGGTAGGACAGTGAGTCAGTAGCTGGTAGAACGGGAAGGTTGGAGGTAGGGTAGGACAGTGAGTCAGTAGCTGGTAGAACTGGAAGGTTGGAGGTAGGGTAGGACAGTGAGTCAGTAGCAGACAGAACTGGAAGGTGTGATAAGGGATAAGATTGGGTAGGATAGGATAAGGTGGGGCAGGACAGGGTAGATTAGGATTAGAGGTCGACCGATTAATCGGAATGGCCGATTAATTGGGGCCGATTTCACGTTTTCATAACAATCGGAAATCAGTATTTTTGGACGCCGATTTGGCAGATTTTGTAAAAAAATGTTTAGACCTTTATTTAACTAGGCAAGTCAGTTAAGAACACATTCTTACTTTCAATGATGGCCTAGGAACGGTGGGTTAACTGCCTTGTTCAGGGGCAGAACGACAGATTTTTACCTTGTCAGCTCAGGGATTCAATCTTGCAACCTTACGGTTAACTAGTCCAACGCTCTAACCACCTGCTTTACATTGCACTCCACGAGGAGCCTGCCTGTTACGCAAATGCAGTAAGAAGCCAAGGTAAGTTGCTAGCTAGCATTAAACTTATCTTATAAAAAACAATCAATCAATCATAATCACTAATTAACTACACATGGTTGATGATATTACTAGTTTATCTAGCCTGTCCTGCGTTGCATATAATCGCTTAGATACACGTTGCTCAAACCATAAACATCAATGCCTTTCTTAAAATCAATACACAAGTATATATTTTTAAACCTGCATATTTAGTTAATATTGCCTGCTAACATGAATTTCTTTTAACTAGGGAAAATGTGTCACTTCTCTTGCAAACAGAGTCAGGGTATATGCAGCAGTTTGGGCCACCTGGCTCGTTGCGAACTGTGAAGACTATTTCTTCCTAACAAAGACAGCCAACTTCGCCAAACGGGGGATGATTTAACAAAAGCGCATTTGCGAAAAAAGCACAATCGTTGCACGACTGCTCCTAACCATAAACATCAATGCCTTTCTTAAAATCAATACACAGAAGTATATATTTTTAAACCTGCATATTTAGCTAAAAGAAATCCAGGTTAGCAGAAAATATTAACCAGGTGAAATTGTGTCATTTTGCGTTCATTGCACGCAGAGTCAGGGTATATGCAACAGTTTGGGCCGCCTGGCTCGTCGCGAACTAATTTTCCAGAATTTTACGTAATTATGACATAACATTGAAGGTTGTGCAATGTAACAGGAATATTTAGACTTAGGGATGCAACACATTAGATAAAATACGGAACGGTTCCATATTACACTGACAGGAAAAACGTTTTGTTTTCGATATGATAGTTTCCAGATTCGACCATATTAATGACCTAAGGCTCGTATTTCTGTGTGTTTATTATACTATAATTAAGTCTATGATTTGATAGAGCAGTCTGACTGAGCGGTGGTAGGCACCAGCAGGCTCGTAAGCATTCACTCAAACAGCACTTTTGTGCGTTTGCCAGCTGCCCTTCGCAATGCATTGCGCTGTTTATGACTTCAAGCCTGTCAACTCCCAAGATTAGGGTGGTGTAACCGATGTGAAATGGCTAGCTAGTTAGCGGGGTGCGCGCTAATAGCGTTTCAAACGTCACTCGCTCTGAGACTTGGAGTAGTTGTTTCCCTTGCTCTGCATGGGTAACGCTGCTTCGAGGGTGGCTGTTGTCGATGTGTTCCTGGTTCGAGCCCAGGTAGGAGCGAGGAGAGGAACGGAAGCTATACTGTTACACTGGCAATACTAAAGTGCCTGTAAGAACATCCAATAGTCAAAGGTATATGAAATACAAATCGTACAGAGAGAAATAGTCCTATAATTCCTATAATAACTACAACCTAAAACTTCTTACCTGGGAATATTGAAGACTCATGTTAAAAGGAACCACCAGCTTTCATATGTTCTCATGTTCTGAGCAAGGAACTTAAACGTTAGCTTTTTTACATGGCACATATTGCACTTTTACTTTCTTCTCAACACTTTGTTTTTGCATTATTTAAACCAAATTAAACATGTTTCATTATTTATTTGAGGCTAAATTGATTTTATTGATGTATTATATTAAGTTAAAATAAGTGTTCATTCAGTATTGTTGTAATTGTCATTATTATAAATAAAAAAAATTACAAAAAATATATATATATATTTTTTTTAAAGTCGGCCGATTAATCGGTATCGGCGTTGAAAAAAATCATAATCGGTCGACCTCTAATTAGGATGGGATAAGGTGGGGTAGGATAGGGTGGAGTAGGATGGGATAAGGTGGGATAGGATAAGGTGGGGTAGAATAGGATAGATAGGGTAGGGTAGGGTGGTATATGATACGGTGGGGTAGGATTGGCAGGGTAGGATAAGATATGGTGGGGTAGGATAAGATAATGTGGGGTAAGATCGGGTGGGGTAGGATAAGATAAGGTGGGGTAGGATAGGATAGGGTGGGGTAGGATAGGGTGGGGTAGGATATGATGAGGTGGGGTAGGATAGGGTGGAGTAGGATGGGATAAGGTGGGGTAGTATCGGGTGGGGTAGGATAAGATATGGTGGGGTAGGATAGGATAGGATAAGGTGGGGTAGGATAAGGTGGGGTAGAATAGGATAGATAGGGTAGGGTGGGGTAGTATATAGGGTAGAGAAGGATAAGGTGGGGGGGTAGGACTACTCACCTCCGAGTGTAGGTTGTGGTCAGAGTTGTTATGGGATCCTGGATCAGAAGGCAGCAGGCTGTACCATGTCTCTCTATCCTGGGCTCTGAGGGAGAAGCCTTCAAACCTCACCTCAGAGGCAAACTGTTAGACAGCGCAGGAGAGAAATCAATAGGACAGCATCGTTAGGGAACTCAAACTGGGTTTCCATTTTAGAAAAGAGATTTCCCAAGACAGCCTGTACTCACTGTAATCAATGTCTAGGGTCTGTTTTAGTGAGGTCCCGGGGGGATTCCCAAGACATTTTAAGAGAGTTTAAGCTAATTTACTGCATTTCTATACAATAAAAAAAAAAAAAAAAATGCTATTTTGGAGAACAGTAAAAATTACACCAGCCTTTATCACATTGGTTATGGTGAGCGATTAGTGCTTTCTGAGGTCGGTTCAGTTTCATTACAAAAACAATTAGTAGTTTATTTTGTTAAACCTGCACTATGCAACCTGTGGGTTGAATGCTGGAACACAGAATAAAACAATTCATAAAATTACCATGATGGTAGTGACACCCATTAATGATTCACATTTCTTTAATAAAATACTTCAGTTGTCTATATTACATTTGCTTTCTTTGATGACTTTATAATTTCATTCCGTCATCATCTCATCTCTATAGAGCTGCTACCTATGCTGTCTGCCAAAATCCATATCTTATTAGTTCTTCAGAGTAAATAAGGCATACTTGTATGACTGCTGAATACCAACTATCAATCACTTAGATCATGTATTTTCAGGTAGAGATTCCTTCGAAGTAACTTCCCTCCATCTCTCTCGATCGCACGTTCTTCTGTATCTTCTCTTCCACTCCACGTCTTGCACCACACAGACCGGACAAGTAGGCGAGCAATGGATTATGGTCATTGTAGTTAATTACTATGTTGTTTTCTGTGCTAAATTATGTAGAATATTGGCCTGTTGGTAACTACAACTCCCTACTACATCACACAGTTGGGCTTGATCAGATTTATCTCTAGAGAAACTGAGCATTGAGCTCACCAAAAAAAATACAAAAAATGGAATTCAAATAATTGAACAGATATTTGTATTATGTAGTTCTGTCCTTGAGCTGTTGTCTATTAATGTTCTGTATTATGTTTCATGTTCTGTGGAACCCAGGAAGAGGAGCTGCTGCTTTCTCAACAGCTAACGGGGATCCTAATAAAATACTGAATATGAAAAATATTGATCCAATCAGTTGTTTAAAAAACGAAAAACAAGATACATTTCATACACCTAACCTATTAGCTATACAACTAGCCACTACACATTACCTCACATTAACTCAGCACCAGGATTAAAAACTATCATTTAATACAGACATAGGAATCTGTTAGCAGAAAAAGTATTTTATTAACAAAAAGGTAAACAAATATATTTGCTTTACAGAACTTTTTTGTTGTTGCAGTTTTACAGCTAATTTCCTGCAATTCTACACATTTTGCCATGGGGTGGGGAGACATTCTTTTCCATTTTAAAGCACATTTTCTGCAAGTGTACACATTTTGCCATGACTTATGCCATGTTAACATGATTTTTGAGTAAGATTGACTAACAAAATCAAATGGGGGCTCCCTGGAGGTCAGGGCCCCTGGGTACCTTCCATATGTGCCTAGTGGATAATTCAGCAAAGATTACTACAAGTTTAGATAACTGGCTAGACTAAAAAATGTGTTACCTTTTTAACTGATATGGGCTAATTGAGTGAATGTCAGTGAGTGACATAAAACATAACAACTTCTGATGCACTACCAAGTTAAGAAATTGCACCTTGTGTATTCTACTATTCTAACTCTCAACAATATATCTAGACCCCGACTGAGTTCCTTAAAAAAAAAAAGAATACTTTTTTGTCAACGTCCTATGGAAAACCCTAATTACACTGTTACAGCTGAGCTGACGTCTTCTGAAGGATGGAAAGGGGAAAGGTCAACTCTAGAGAGGAAGTTGTGTTGTAAAGTTGCACATCTAAAATGTGTGATCTTGACTTGGCAAAAATACACTCTAATCAAACGAACATTACATTTTTACATTTTACATTTTAGTCATTTAGCAGACGCTCTTATCCAGAGCGACTTACAGTAGTGAATACATACATTTCATGCATTTCTTTTTTTTCTTCTTTTTTTTTTGTACTGGCCCCCCATGGGAATTGAACCCACAACCCTGGTGTTGCACACACCATGCTCTACCAACTGAGCCACATTAAAAAGGCTAAATTCACAAACACGTCTATCAACTCTCATTGAGTACCAGCAGTACCAAGACGGAGGATCTACAATCAATAACGGCTGAGTCATAAGAGCAGCGGTGGAGACTGGGGTTTGGGTTCAGGGCCAGGAACAGCAGGTTCTCATGCCCCCCTGTGTGCCAGTCAGGGGGCTGGGTGAAGAGGTTAGTAACCCTGGCAGTGGTCCAGTGTGCCAGCCAGGGGGCTGTGGATTTGCAGTGACCCTTAACCTCTGTCTCCAGGCCCAGCAAGGCCTCCAGAGAGAAGAGCCCTTCATTACAGCCCTAGGCTTGGCACACACTGAGCACCCTGACCCACACATGACCCCTATACATTCTCTCAGGGCAGCATAATCTACAGTGCATTCAGAAAGTATTCAGGCCACTTCCCTTTTGTTACTTAGCCTATTCCCCCTCAGGAGACTGAAAAGATTTGGCATGGGTCCTCAGATCCTCAAACGGTTCTAGAGCTGCACCATCGAGAGCATCCTGACTGGTTGCATCACTGCTTGGTATGGCAACTGCTCGGCCTACGACCGCAAGGCAGGGTAGCAGGGTAGCCTTGTGGTTAGAGCGTTGAACTAGTAACCGAAAGGTTGCAAGTTCAAATCCACCAGCTGACAAGGTAAAAATCTGTCTTTCTGCCCCTGAACAGGCAGTTAACCCACTGTTCCTAGGCCGTCATTGTAAATAAGAATTTGTTCTTAACTGACTTGCCTAGTTAAATGAAGGTAAAATAAAAACTACAGAGGGTAGTGCGTATGGCCCAGTACATCCCTGGGGCCAAGCTTCTTGCCATCCAGGACCTCTATACCAGGCGGTGTCAGAGGAAGGCCCTAAAAATGGTCAAAGACTCCAGCCACCCTAGTCAGACTGTTCTCTCTGCTACCGCACGGCAAGCGGTACCGGAGCACCAAGTCTAGGTCCAAGAGGCTTCTAAACAGCTTCTACCCCCAAGACCCCTGAACATCTAATCAAATGGCTACCCAGACTATTTGCATTGCCCCCCCGCCCCTCTTTTACACTGCTGCTACTCTGTTATTATCTACGCATAGTCACTTTAACTCTACCTACATGTACATATTTCCTCGACTAACCGGAGCCCCCGCACATTGACTCTGTACCGTAACACCCTGTATATAGCCTCCACATTGACTCTGTACCGTAACACCCTGTATATAGCCTCCACATTGACTCTGTACCGGTACCCCCTGTATATAGCCTCCACATTGACTCTGTACCGGTACCCCCTGTATATAGCCTCCACATTGACTCTGTACCGTAACACCCTGTATATAGCCTCCACATTGACTCTGTACCGTAACACCCTGTATATAGCCTCCACATTGACTCTGTACCGTAACACCCTGTATATAGCCTCCACATTGACTCTGTACCGTAACACCCTGTATATAGCCTCCACATTGACTCTGTACCGGTACCCCCTGTGTATAGCCTCGCTATTGTTATTTTACTGCTGCTTTTTAATTATTTGTTACTTTTATTTCTTATTCTTTTTCTTTTCTTTTTTTAAAATTCTTAAAACTGATTTGTTGGTTAGGGGCTTGTAAGTAAGCATTTCACTCTAAGGTCTACTACACCTGTTGTATTCGGCGCATGTGACAAATAAAATTGATTTGATTTATTCTAAAATGAATGAAATAAAAAAAATCTCAATCTACACATAATACCCCATAATGACAAAGCAAAAACAGTTTAGAAATGTTAGCAAATGTATTAAATATAAAAAACAGAAATACCTTATTTACATAAGTATTCCGACCCTTTCCTATGAGACTTGAAATTGAGCTCAGGTGCATCCTGTTTCCATTGATCATCCTTGCAATGTTTCTACAACTTGATTGGAGCCCACCTGTGGTAAATTCAATTGATTGGACATGATTTAGAAAGGCACACACCTGTCTATATAAGGTCCCACAGTTGACAGTGCATGTCAGAGCAAAAACCAAGCCATGAGGTCAAAGGAATTGTCCGTAGAGCTAACGAGACAGGATTGTGTTGAGGCACCGATCTGGGGAAGGATACCAAACAATTTCTGCAGCATTGAAGGTCCCCAAGAACACAGTGGCCTCCATCATTCTTAAATGGAAGAAGTTTGGAACCGCCAAGACTCATCCTAGAGCTGGATGCCTGGCCAAACTAGGCAATCGGGGAAAAGGGCCTTGGTCAAAGAGGTGACCAAGAACCCGATGGTCACTCTGACAGCGCTCCAGAGTTCCTCTGTGGAAGCCACTCCTCAGTAAAAGGCACATGAAAGCCCGCATGGAGTTTGCCAAAAGGCACCTAAAGACTCTCAGACCATGAGAAACAAGATTCTCTGGTCTGATGAAACCAAGATTGAACTCCTTAGCCTGAATGCCAAGTGTCACATTTGGAGGAAACCTGGCACCATCCCTACGGTGAAGCATAGTGGTGGCAGCATCATGCTGTGGGGATGTTTTTCAGCAGCAGGGACTGTCAAGACTAGTCAGGATCAAGGGAAAGATGAACGGACCAAAGTACAGAGAGATCCTTGATGAAAACCTGCTCCAGAGCGCTCAGCACCTCAAACTGGGACGAAGGTTCACCTTCGACCCTATGTACACAGCCAAGACAACGCAGGAGTGGCTTCCGGACAAATCTCTGAATGTCCTTGAATGGCCCAGCCAGAGCCCGGACTTGAACCCGATCAAACATCACTGGAGAGACCTGAAAATAGCTGTGCAGTGACACTCCCCATCCATCTTGACAGAGCTTGAGAGGCTCTGCAGAGAACAATGGGAGAAACTCCACAAATATAGGTGTACCAAGCTTGTAGCGTCATACCCAAGAAGACGCAAGGCTGTAATCGCTGCCTAAGATGCTTCAACAAAGTACTGAGTAAAGGGTCTGAATACTTATCTAAATGTGATATTTCTTTTATTGTTAATACATTTGCAAAAACATCTAAACCTGTTTTTGCTTTGTCATTATGGGGTATTGTGTGTAGATAGAAGGGGGAAAAACTATATAATCAATTTTAGAATAAGGCTGTAAACGTAACAAAATGTAGAAAAAGTAAATACTTTCGGAATGGACCCCACATCATAGTGTAATACTTCAAATACACCCACTTTCCTTTCGCATTGCTGATTTACTAACATACACCCCCTAGTGGTCAAGTATATGGATACAACAGTCAAAATACTTGTATAAACCATTCTGACTGACTAAATAATCTTACCTTTTTCTCTCTGATGAGAACACCTCCTCTCCATAACTCCCTCTCATCAATACAGGTCATGATGCTTCTGGGATCTACTACTCTGGCTGACAGGTTGGAGGCTGGCTTCTGCCACCTGGAGGAACAAGTAAAGGAGGATAGACATCAGTTTATCTATGTATTTAGCCATTCAACAACTCTATGCTGCCCTCTAGTGGTAAAATGGAGATCACACAGGTACAACTGCTGGGAGGATTCCAGTGTCAAGCGGACTCATCATTTTGTATAATGGTTCTTTGTCCTTACCCAGCTTGGTGTTCAGTCACTATGGTCATCTTGGCTGAGTGCCATGTCTGCATGTGTTTCAACGAGCCAATCACAGGGAGGAAGTCCTTCAGCTTAGGAGCTTCTTCAGCAAAACCCAGAAATATCACATCTAGCAGAGCTTTTCCTGGAGAAGAAACAGAGTCAGCCATAAAACACCTAGTAAACTGACACAAATATTACATCTAGGAGAAACAGAGTCAACCATAAAACACCTAGTACACTGACACAATATCACATCTAGCAGAGCTTTTCCTGGAGGAGAAACAGAGTCAGCCATAAAACACCTAGTAAACTGACACAAATATTACATCTAAGAGAAACAGAGGGGAACAGTCAGCCATAAAACACCTAGTAAACTGACACAAATATTACATCTAGGAGAAACAGAGGGGAACAGTCAGCCATAAAACACCTAGTACACTGACACAAATATTACATCTAAGAGAAACAGAGGGGAACAGTCAGCCATAAAACACCTAGTAAACTGACAAATATTATTACATCTAGGAGAAACAGAGGGGAACAGTCAGCCATAAAACACCTAGTAAACTGACAAATATTATTACATCTAGGAGAAACAGAGGGGAACAGTCAGCCATAAAACACCTAGTAAACTGACACAAATATTACATCTAGGAGAAACAGAGGGGAACAGTCAGCCATAAAACACCTAGTAAACTGACAAATATTATTACATCTAGGAGAAACAGAGGGGAACAGTCAGCCATAAAACACCTAGTAAACTAACACAAATATCAGATCTAGCAGAGCTTTTCCTGGGAGAGAAACAGAGTCAGCTATAAAACACAACACAAGCCCAGGGATGTAGGTAATATAGAGAACTCCTGGATAAGATACATGAATATAGAGGACTCTTTCTCGGTCTGGCCAAATGAACCAAGGTGAATGGAGTGAGTTACCTGGAGGGGGAAGCTTGTCTGATAACTGATGTAGTCCCTCTGCTGCCTCTTCATACAACCTGCAGTCATCCCAAATCAGAACTTTATTCATACAACTATTCATTTATTCACCACTGACAGGGCACGACATTTCAATACAGCCAGGAAATGGGATATTTACAAGTTCTAGAACATCTCAGAGGAAATATGGTAAACGTTTGTAAGTTTGCTTAAACACTGCAGAAGTAGTATTAAAGAAGAGCACAGAGCTGGGATGTGCAACAGAATTAAAACAGGGCTCTATGCTGACATGTTTTACAAGGAGCACATGTGCTCCTTAGTTGAAACATTTAGGAGCACAAAAATAAAATATTTGAGAAAGAGTGTTTTAATGATAAGAAATGACAAAACGTTTTTGGTGTGTTCTATGCTAAATCAAGCACAATGTACCCTCAAATATTTGAGTCACTTAGGCGAGACAACAATGTTCAGCTGGCCCTTTATGGGGTGGGAGGTTGCCGTGGTAACGGTGAAACTCGCATGTCTGACTGAGACTGAATCTCCGGTCACTTCGTACTTATACATTTTACTCGCACATGTGCTCATACTTGACTTTTGCAGTTCGGCCACACATCTATTTTTAGTTGTAAATGTAAGTCCAATGGTGGCGCTGTAGAGCCCTGTGAATATCACTCATACTGTGTCTGCTGTGGGTCAGGCTGGTCAGTCTTCTCCTCCTGGTCATCCAGAGCACTGAGACAGGCCTCCATAGTGCTGGGGCTTTCCTCCTGGTCATCGTTCTTCTGACAACTACCCAGCTCCTCCCACTCTGTACTGCAGAACTACAACCAGAAACAGGAAGGATGGCAGTCAGTCAATGTGGTCAATAGGTGATGACAGTCAGCCAATAGGTGATGACAGTCACCCAATAGGTGATGACAGTCAGTCAATAGGTGATGACAGTCAGTCAATGTGGTCAATAGGTGATGACAGTCAGCCAATGTGGTCAATAGGTGATGACAGTCACCCAATCGGTGATGACAGTCAGTCAATGTGGTCAATAGGTGATGACAGTCAGCCAATGTGGTCAATAGGTGATGACAGTCACCCAATGTGGTCAATAGGTGATGACAGCAACCCAATCGGTGATGACAGTCACCCAATAGGTGATGACAGTCACCCAATAGGTGATGACAGTCACCCAATAGGTGATGACAGTCACCCAATAGGTGATGACAGTTAGTCAATGTGGTCAATAGGTGATGACAGTCAGTCAATAGGTGATGACAGTCAGCCAATGTGGCCAATAGGTGATGACAGTCACCCAATAGGTCATGACAGTCAGTCAATGTGGTCAATAGGTGATGACAGTCAGCCAATAGGTGATGACAGTCAGCCAATGTGGTCAATAGGTTTGAGGACCCCCCCCCCCAAAAAGAAACAGAAGACTGTGATGAATGTGTCATGTATAACTGATGAAATGGTTGGATGTTGTGTTCAACAGTAGAAGCTGCTTGCGGAGCAGGACATAGGCAGACATCTCCAGTGTAAACACAAAGAAGGACAGAGTAGGGGCAGAAAGACATCCCTGACTAATACAAGACATCCCTTGACATGACACTTACCTGAGATGTCCCATGGCATGCCTGGACAGCAAAATACCACCTCTGTGAGGCTGGACCACCACTCAGAGAGCAGGCTTAGGAGGCAGATGAGAAAGATGACGGAATCACAATTAGCAAATGTTACTTAACCCCTTACAATATTTAAAAGCAGGTAGACACATTGCAATCGTTTCTGCAAGCAAGACACCTGACACACACAAACAATACATTGGCTTACCTGGAAACAGAGAAACCCTCCTTTTTGAAATACAACTGGAGATGTTCCCCAGTTTATCATAGATCTGTTTGGCAGCCTCCAACGCTGTAAAATAAACGATTACAATCATTCAAGAAGTTATGACTTACATTTACAAGAACACCACCATTCCTCATAGTATGTTTATCATCCTTTCTACTATAGATGGCTCTGCTGCTGCCTACTACAGTACAGTAATTTAGCTAATCCGAGTCCGCTATAAAGGTATCGTTAACGTACCCTTCACGCATTTATCCTCTTCTTGGTTAAAAGAAACAACTAGCACGTACCGATCCATTCCTCTGAATACTCTACCATCAGTGTTCAATATAAATGTAAATAAAAAGTTGTGGGGACTTCTTTTCGTATTATCAAATTCATTTCCGCGCGCTCTCTCTGGTGAAACGGAAGTTGTCATCTAGAGTTCTGGTGACGTCAAGGCGCGACTTCAAAATACAACCGGCGGGAAAATACATTTTTAATGACCATGACCGATATTATCAAAACCAAATATTGTTTAGCATATTCTTTGATGGTTTCCTCCCTAAAATATACCAATATCATCGGTTACATATTAATAACCGAAAATGTATTACTTATCCATTCAGGATTTCAGGATCAGATTTACAATTTGGACCAAGGAACTGAGTTTTTATCCCTGTTTCGACTCAAGACAACGCTGCACCATCTGCTCACGTTGGGGGTCAATCTGAAATGATGTGCTCGTAATTCATGTAGAATGTCCAGTTTTACTAAATCTGCCCAGGTAATACTTTTACACATAACAACATGTGATCTCATTTTATTTAGAACTAGCATTACATGTGTCACTGTTAGTTATATGCAAACTCATCGCTTTCCGATGGTACATGTAGCTAACGCTAGCTAGCTATCCGTAATCTGTCCAGCTAGCAAATCTCTTTATTAAATCGTAGTCTTAAATTACAGTGGGATATTTTCTTGCAATGATTTATAGTATGAATTGAATCCGTGTGCCCAAGCCAACCTGTAGCTACATGTTTGTGTTTTGAGAACTGACAACTGTGTGTTGATGAGGGATGCTGTGCTACTACTGTGTCTAAAACTCTGAATTGACTTGATCTCTCTCTATTCCCCTTTATTCAGCAATGGGCTACCTTTGCCAGGTCGTGGTACCTGATAGACGCTCGGATGCAGCCTCCAGGGAAGATTGCCACTATGTGTGCAATCAGGCTACAGGGAAAACACAAACCTATCTACCATGCACTGAGTAAGTAGACGGCTAGCTAGTATGCCCATTTAGAAATGTACCACAAACCTATCTACCATGCACTGAGTAAGTAGACGGCTAGCTAGTATGCCCATTTAGAAATGTACCACAAACCTATCTACCATGCACTGAGTAAGTAGACAGCTAGCTAGTATGCCCATTTAGAAATGTACCACAAACCTATCTACCATGCACTGAGTAAGTAGACAGCTAGCTAGTATGCCCATTTAGAAATGTACCACAAACCTATCTACCATGCACTGAGTAAGTAGACGGCTAGCTAGTATGCCCATTTAGAAATGTACCACAAACCTATCTACCATGCACTGAGTAAGTAGACGGCTAGCTAGTATGCCCATTTAGAAATGTACCACAAACCTATCTACCATGCACTGAGTAAGTAGACGGCTAGCTAGTATGCCCATTTAGAAATGTACCACAAACCTATCTACCATGCACTGAGTAAGTAGACGGCTAGCTAGTATGCCCATTTAGAAATGTACCACAAACCTATCTACCATGCACTGAGTAAGTAGACAGCTAGCTAGTATGCCCATTTAGAAATGTACCACAAACCTATCTACCATGCACTGAGTAAGTAGACAGCTAGCTAGTATGCCCATTTAGAAATGTACCACAAACCTATCTACCATGCACTGAGTAAGTAGACGGCTAGCTAGTATGCCCATTTAGAAATGTACCACAAACCTATCTACCATGCACTGAGTAAGTAGACGGCTAGCTAGTATGCCCATTTAGAAATGTACCACAAACCTATCTACCATGCACTGAGTAAGTAGACAGCTAGCTAGTATGCCCATTTAGAAATGTACCACAAACCTATCTACCATGCACTGAGTAAGTAGACAGCTAGCTAGTATGCCCATTTAGAAATGTACCACAAACCTATCTACCATGCACTGAGTAAGTAGACAGCTAGCTAGTATGCCCATTTAGAAATGTACCACAAACCTATCTACCATGCACTGAGTAAGTAGACAGCTAGCTAGTATGCCCATTTAGAAATGTACGAATGATGTGTTTTCCTGAATGTGTGTGACTGTGCAATGCAGTTGATTTGAGTATTTCATTTGATGTTTCCTTCACAGCCAGCCAGGACACGTTCTCTATATTCAGAGATGTTTTTGCAGCTATAACAATGACCACATGGTGGGGCTAAAGGATCACTGTGAAACCAATAGACCACAACTATGCACATAACCAGAAGGCTCATATAGTACCCACCACTTATTTTTCATCAACCTCCTTCAGCATTCTTTCAAAACCTGTGTCTCTTCACACTAATTTAATATAATTTTATTTGACTGTGAGGTGAATGACTCATCACCTGATGTACATGTCCATGTGTAAACCCTTATTGAACGAGGCAAGTCAGTTAAATTCTTATTTACAATGACGGCCTACCCCGGCCAGCGCTCGGTCAATTGTGCGCCGCCCTATGGGATTCCTAATCACGGCTGGATGTGATACAGCCTGGATTCGAACCAGGTACTATAGTGACGCCTCTTGCACTGAGATGTAGTGCCTTACACCACTGCGCCACTCGGCAGCCCCTCGGGATAGAGAACCCTGTTCATTACTTTCCCCTCATCCCTGGAGCTGTGTTCTGTTAACGGCTGTGTGTGACCAGGGACCCTGAGGGATAGAGAACCATGTCCATTACTTTCCCCTCATCCCTGGAGCTGTGTTCTGTTAACGGCTGTGTGTGACCAGGGACCCTGAGGGATAGAGAACCCTGTCCATTACTTTCCCCTCATCCCTGGAGCTGTGTTCTGTTAACGGCTGTGTGTGACCAGGGACCCTGAGGGATAGAGAACCCTGTCCATTACTTTCCCCTCATCCCTGGAGCTGTGCTCTGTTAACGGCTGTGTGTGGCCAGGGACCCTGAGGGATAGAGAACCATGTCCATTACTTTCCCCTCATCCCTGGAGCTGTGTTCTGTTAACGGCTGTGTGTGACCAGGGACCCTGAGGGATAGAGAACCATGTCCATTACTTTCCCCTCATCCCTGGAGCTGTGCTCTGTTAACGGCTGTGTGTGGCCAGGGACCCTGAGGGATAGAGAACCATGTCCATTACTTGGAATCGTGTAGTAACGAAAAAAGTTTTTTATATTGTAGATTCTTCAAAGTAGTGACCCTTTGCCTTCATGACAGCTTTGCACACTCTTGGCATTCTCTTAACCAGCTTCACCTGGAATGCTTTTCCAACAGTCTTGAAGGAGTTCCCACATATGCTGAGCACTTGTGGGCTGCTTTTCCTTCACTCTGTGGTCCAACTCATCCCAAACCATCTCAATTGGGTTGAGGTCGCTGATTGTGGAGCCCAGGTCATCTGATGCAGCACTCCATCACTCTCCTTCTTGGTCGAATAGACCTTACACAGCCTGGAGGTGTGTTGGGTCATTGTCCTGTTGAAAAACAAATGATAGTCCCACTAAGGGCAAACCAGACAGGATGGTGTATCGCTGCAGAATGCTGTGGTAGCCATGCTGGTTAAGTGTGCCTCGAATTCTAATTAAATCACAGACAGTGTCACCAGCAAAGCAACCCCACACCACCTCCTCCATGCTCCATTCACCTACTCTGCGTCTCACAATGACAGAGTGGTTGGAACCAGAATTCTAAATGTTGGACTCTTCAGACCAAAGGACAGATTTCCACCGGTCTAATGTCCATTGCTCGTGTTTGTTGGCCCAAGCACGTTTCTTGTTATTGGTGACCTTTAGTAGTGGTTTCTTTACAGCAGTTCCACCGTGACGGCCTGAACATCAACTGTTCTCCTCTGAACAGTTGATGTTGAGGTGTGTCCATTACTTCAACTCTGTGAAGCATTTATTTGGGCTGGTAATTCTAATGAACTTATCCTCTCCTCTGCAGCAGAGGTAACTCTGGGTCTTCCTTTCCTGTGGCGGTCCTCATGATACAGTTTCATCATAACACTAGATGGTTTTTGCGACTGCACTTGAAGAAACTTTTAAAAGTTCTTGAAATTTTCCGTATTGACTGACCTTCATGTCTTAATGTAATGATGGACCCCTCTGAATCAGAGAGGTGCGGGGGACGGCCTTAATTGACATCTACATCATCAGCGCCTGGGGAACAGTGGGTTAACTGCCTTGCTCAGGGGCAGAACAACAGATTTTTACCTGTCAGCTCGGGGATTCGATCCAGCAACCGAAACGCTCTAACCACTAGGCTACCTGCAAGTCAACCACTTAGTCATCTATCATTCTCTACCCATATATCTAATTCAGAAACCACTTTTTTGTGGTGGCAGGAAATGGAATGATGAATCTTTTCCTGTATTCCCTGATCGTCTTTTGAAAGGACCTAAAGAAACATCCCTTGGAACATGTCAGCAAAATGTGTTTCTATAGAGTTGGTGATGTTTTCTAATGAGCATGTGTCTCTGTGTTCCTCAGGTGATGTTGGAGACCATGTAGTAGTCATGAACACCAGACACATAGCCTTCTCTGGGAACAAATGGGAACAGAAGATGTACTCCTCTCACACCCAGTAAGGCCTTGCTCAGACTGTCTGTCTGTTACACATGGAATAACCAGTGAACACGAGCGAGTGTTATTCTGTACCTGTGTTTACTCATCAATCAAGAAGAACTTCATTGAAACATGGAGCATGTTAACTGATCTGTGTAATGAGGGATGTGGTTGACTAAGCCTATGTGTGTAAAGTTGATTATCATACAAAAGTGTGTCTTCCTCAAAATTTAGTTTTGTTTCTTTCCCAAAGGTACCCGGGTGGATTTAAACAAGTCACAGCCACCCAGCTACATTTGAAAGACCCCAAAGCGGTAAGTATTGCGAGTCAGTTTATTAGGTACACCCGTCTAGCACCGAGTCGGACCCCCCTTTGCCTCCAGAACAGCCTGAATTCTTCGGGAACATTCCACAGGGATGCTGGACCATGTTGGCACGATGGCATCACACAGTTGCTGCAGATTGGATGGCGGTACACCACAGCCACCAGCCTGTACCGTTGACACCAGGCAGGATGGGTCCATGGACTCTGCCATCAGCATGACTCAACAGAAACCGCGGTTCGTCGGACCAGGGAATGTTTTTCCACTCCTCAATTGACCAGTGTTGGTGATCATGTGCCCACTGGAGCCACTTCTTCTTGTTTTTAGCTGATAGGAGTGGAACCCGGTGTGGTCGTCTGCTGCAATAGCCCATCCATGACAAGGATGGACGAGATGTGCGTTCTGAGATGCCGTTCTGCACACCACTGTTGTACTGTGCTGTTATTTGTCTGTTTGTGACCCGCCTGTTAGCTTGCACCATTCTTAGCCTTCTTCTTCCACCTCTCTCATCAACGAGCTGTTTTACAAGACTGCAGCTGACTGGATGTTTTGTGTTTGTCTCTCCGTTCTCTGTAAACTCTAGACATTGTCGTGTGTGAAAAGCCCAGGAATGCGGCCATTTCTGAGACAATGGATCCGACTCGCCTGGCACCGACGATCATACCGCACTCAACGTCGCTTAGGTCGCTGGTTCTGCCCATTCTAACGTTCAATAGAAGGGTAACTGAATGCCTCGATGCCTGTCTGCCCTGCTTTATATCGCAAGCCACAGCCACGTGACGACTCACTGTCTGTAGGAGCGATCCATTTACGTGAACAGGGTGGTGTACCTAATAAACTGACCGGTTAGTTAACTACTGTTTTATTTGTGGGCTACTGCAGTCTGTTTGGAAACACTGAATAAACACTGTCCTCTCAGGTGTACCTATACAGTAACTTCAGCCTTTAAAGTTTCATTCCTAGGCCTGGATAAAGCTGCATTTCATAAGTCATCAAAATGTCAGAATTGCATGGCTTTCAGGTAGGAGTTGCATTTTGCGTTGCTGTTATGTATGGATTTTATTTTTTTATTTGATGAAATATGAGCTATCCCACAGTTGTGTGACGTGTTCTGTCTATAAACGTTACAAATGGCTCGCTGGTGTGAGCGAGAGAGAATGAATTATGGTGTAATTAATTGTCTGTCCTTGTAAGTCTCCCGTCCCTCCCATTCCTCTGGTTCCAGAGAGGTAGTGTTCTCCTGCAGAATCATCAGGGAGGATTTTAGACGTGTGCTTTTCAGACAGACACACAGGATCTCTGCTGATGCAGGTCTGTCAGACCATTAGACCTTTAGGAGAATGTCTGCTGTAATCTGGGGAAAGGCCTAGCTGGGTGTGCAGGAAGATAAAGGAGCAGCAGCACAGCTTATTACAACCCAGAGATGAACTTTTTCAAGGAATAAAACTAAACCCATTTCAGCTTGAATTCAGCTATATATGTTTTCTCTCCTCTCTGACTTGCTCTTATTTAGATGGATGGTGTTAATAATGTTTTAGTGTATACTTTTTGTTTGTGTTGCCTCAAATACATGAATGTTTCAACAGTGCCATCCCAAGTGGTTCACTGAGGAATGTACCTGTAGCTAAGCCCTCATATATATTCATTAAATGTACCTGTAGCTAAGTCCACATATATATTCATTAAATGTACCTGTAGCTAAGCCCTCATATATATTCATTAAATGTACCTATAGCTAAGCCCACATATATATTCATTAAATGTACCTGTAGCTAAGCCCTCATATATATTCATTAAATGTACCTGTAGCTAAGCCCTCATATATATTCATTAAATGTACCTGTAGCTAAGCCCACATATATATTCATTAAATGTACCTGTAGCTAAGCCCACATATATATTCATTAAATGTACCTGTAGCTAAGCCCACATATATATTCATTAAATGTACCTATAGCTAAGCCCACATATATATTCATTAAATGTACCTATAGCTAAGCCCACATATATATTCATTAAATGTACCTGTAGCTAAGCCCACATATATATTCATTAAATGTACCTATAGCTAAGCCCACATATATATTCATTAAATGTACCTGTAGCTAAGCCCACATATATATTCATTAAATGTACCTATAGCTAAGCCCACATATATATTCATTAAATGTACCTGTAGCTAAGTCCACATATATATTCATTAAATGTACCTGTAGCTAAGTCCACATATATATTCATTAAATGTACCTGTAGCTAAGCCCACATATATATTCATTAAATGTACCTATAGCTAAGTCCACATATACATTCATTAAATGTACCTGTAGCTAAGCCCACATATATATTCATTAAATGTACCTATAGCTAAGCCCACATATATATTCATTAAATGTACCTATAGCTAAGCCCACATATATATTCATTAAATGTACCTGTAGCTAAGTCCACATATATATTCATTAAATGTACCTGTAGCTAAGTCCACATATATATTAATTAAATGTACCTGTAGCTAAGCCCACATATATATTCATTAAATGTACCTATAGCTAAGCCCACATATATATTAATTAAATGTACCTGTAGCTAAGCCCACATATATATTCATTAAATGTACCTGTAGCTAAGCCCACATATATATTCATTAAATGTACCTGTAGCTAAGTCCACATATATATTCATTAAATGTACCTATAGCTAAGCCCACATATATATTCATTAAATGTACCTGTAGCTAAGTCCACATATATATTCATTAAATGTACCTATAGCTAAGCCCACATATATATTCATTAAATGTACCTGTAGCTAAGCCCACATATATATTAATTAAATGTACCTGTAGCTAAGCCCACATATATATTCATTAAATGTACCTGTAGCTAAGTCCACATATATATTCATTAAATGTACCTGTAGCTAAGCCCACATATATATTCATTAAATGTACCTGTAGCTAAGTCCACATATATATTCATTAAATGTACCTATAGCTAAGCCCACATATATATTAATTAAATGTACCTGTAGCTAAGTCCACATATATATTCATTAAATGTACCTATAGCTAAGCCCACATATATATTAATTAAATGTACCTGTAGCTAAGCCCACATATATATTCATTAAATGTACCTGTAGCTAAGCCCACATATATATTCATTAAATGTACCTATAGCTAAGCCCACATATATATTCATTAAATGTACCTGTAGCTAAGTCCACATATATATTCATTAAATGTACCTATAGCTAAGTCCACATATATATTCATTAAATGTACCTATAGCTAAGCCCACATATATATTCATTAAATGTACCTGTAGCTAAGTCCACATATATATTCATTAAATGTACCTATAGCTAAGTCCACATATATATTCATTAAATGTACCTATAGCTAAGCCCACATATATATTCATTAAATGTACCTATAGCTAAGTCCACATATATATTCATTAAATGTACCTATAGCTAAGCCCACATATATATTCATTAAATGTACCTATAGCTAAGTCCACATATATATTCATTAAATGTACCTGTAGCTAAGTCCACATATATATTCATTAAATGTACCTGTAGCTAAGCCCACATATATATTCATTAAATGTACCTGTAGCTAAGTCCACATATATATTCATTAAATGTACCTATAGCTAAGCCCACATATATATTAATTAAATGTACCTGTAGCTAAGTCCACATATATATTCATTAAATGTACCTGTAGCTAAGCCCACATATATATTCATTAAATGTACCTATAGCTAAGTCCACATATTTATTCATTAAATGTACCTATAGCTAAGTCCACATATATATTCATTAAATGTACCTATAGCTAAGCCCACATATATATTAATTAAATGTACCTATAGCTAAGCCCACATATATATTCATTAAATGTACCTGTAGCTAAGCCCACATATATATTCATTAAATGTACCTGTAGCTAAGCCCACATATATATTCATTAAATGTACCTATAGCTAAGCCCACATATATATTAATTAACTGTACCTAAAGCTAAGCCCACATATACATTCATTAAATGTACCTATAGCTAAGCCCACATATACATTCATTAAATGTACCTGTAGCTAAGCCCTCATATACACTACCGTTCGATGTCACTAAGAAATGTCCTTGTTTTTTTTTTAAAGAAAAGCAAAAAATGTTGTCCATTTAAAATAACATCAAATTGCTCAGAAATACAGTGTAGACATTGTTAATGTTGCAAATGACTATTGTAGCTGGAAACGGCAGATTTTCTTTATGGAATATCTACATAGGCGTACAGAGGCCCATTATCAGCAACCATCACTACTGTGTTCCAATGGCACGTTGTCTTAGCTAATCCAAGTTTATCATTTTTAAAAGCTAATTGATCATTAGAAAACCCTTTTGCAATTATGTTAGCACAGCTGAAAACTGTTGTTCTGATTTAAAGAAGCAATAAAACTGGACTTCTTTAGACTAGTTGAGTATCTGGAATATCAGCATTTGTGGGTTCGATTACAGGCTCAAAATGGCCAAAAACAAAGACTTTTCTTCTGAAACTCGTTAGTCTATTCTTGTTCTGAGAGATGAAGGCTATTCCATGAAAGAAATTGGCAAGAAACTGAAGATCTCGTACAATGCTACTCCCTTCACAGAACAGCGCAAACTGGCTCTAACCAGAATAGAAAGAGTGGGAGGCCCCGGTGCACAACTGAGCAAGAGGCCAAGTACATTAGAGTGTCTAGTTTGAGAAACAGACGCCTCACATGTCCTCAACTGGCAGCTTCATTAAATAGTACCCGCAAAACACCAGTCTCAACGTCAACAGTGAAGCGGCGACTCCGGGATGCTGGCCTTCTAGGCAGAGTTGCAAAGAAAAAAATGTATCTCAGACTGGCCAATAAAAAGAAAAGATTAAGATGAACAAAAGACGTTGGGTCTAAGTGACCCCAAACTTTTGAACGGTGGTGTATGCTAATTAAATGTACCTATAGCTAAGCCCACATATATATTAATTAAATGTACCTGTAGCTAAGCCCACATATATATTAATTAAATGTACCTGTAGCTAAGCCCACATATATATTCATTAAATGTACCTGTAGCTAAGCCCACATATACATTAATTAAATGTACCTGTAGCTAAGCCCACATATATATTCATTAAATGTACCTATAGCTAAGCCCACATATATATTCATTAAATGTACCTGTAGCTAAGCCCACATATATATTCATTAAATGTACCTGTAGCTAAGCCCACATATATATTCATTAAATGTACCTGTAGCTAAGCCCACATATATATTCATTAAATGTACCTATAGCTAAGCCCTCATATATATTCATTAAATGTACCTATAGCTAAGCCCACATATATATTCATTAAATGTACCTATAGCTAAGTCCACATATATATTCATTAAATGTACCTATAGCTAAGCCCACATATACATTCATTAAATGTACCTGTAGCTAAGCCCACATATATATTCATTAAATGTACCTATAGCTAAGCCCTCATATATATTAATTAAATGTACCTATAGCTAAGCCCACATATATATTCATTAAATGTACCTATAGCTAAGCCCACATATATATTCATTAAATGTACCTATAGCTAAGCCCACATATATATTCATTAAATGTACCTATAGCTAAGCCCACATATACATTAATTAAATGTACCTGTAGCTAAGCCCACATATAAATTAATTAAATGTACCTGTAGCTAAGCCCACATATACATTAATCCTCCCTTTTCCACCTTCCTTTTTAATTGAAATGATACATCTTCCCTTTCCCTAAGTCTAACCCCAACGTTTAAACATGAGGGATAGTGTGTGAAGGGCATCCCTCTCTGTGATGGTGTAGAAGTAAGGGAGAACAGTACAGATGTTATCCTACCCCAGCCCAGAGACCTGAACATCCACATGTTATCCTACCCCAGCCCAGAGACCTGAACAGCCACATGTTATCCTACCCCAGCCCAGAGACCTGAACAGCCACATGTTATCCTACCCCAGCCCAGAGAACAGAACAGCCACATGTTATCCTACCCCAGCCCAGAGAACAGAACAGCCACATGTTATCCTACCCCAGCCCAGAGACCTGAACAGCCACATGTTATCCTACCCCAGCCCAGAGAACAGAACAGCCACATGTTATCCTACCCCAGCCCAGAGACCTGAACAGCCACATGTTATCCTACCCCAGCCCAGAGACCTGAACAGCCACATGTTATCCTACCCCAGCCCAGAGACCTGAACAGCCACATGTTATCCTACCCCAGCCCAGAGACCTGAACAGCCACATGTTATCCTACCCCAGCCCAGAGAACAGAACAGCCACATGTTATCCTACCCCAGCCCAGAGAACAGAACAGCCACATGTTATCCTACCCCAGCCCAGAGCACAGCCACATGTTATCCTACCCCAGCCCAGAGACCTGAACAGCCACATGTTATCCTACCCCAGCCCAGAGACCTGAACAGCCACATGTTATCCTACCCCAGCCCAGAGAACAGAACAGCCACATGTTATCCTACCCCAGCCCAGAGACCTGAACAGCCACATGTTATCCTACCCCAGCCCAGAGAACAGAACAGCCACATGTTATCCTACCCCAGCCCAGAGACCTGAACAGCCACATGTTATCCTACCCCAGCCCAGAGACCTGAACAGCCACATGTTATCCTACCCCAGCCCAGAGACCTGAACAGCCACATGTTATCCTACCCCAGCCCAGAGAACAGAACAGCCACATGTTATCCTACCCCAGCCCAGAGACCTGAACAGCCACATGTTATCCTACCCCAGCCCAGAGACCTGAACAGCCACATGTTAGCCTACCCCAGCCCAGAGAACAGAACAGCCATATGTTATCCTACCCCAGTTCCATACTGTATAGCTGAATGGCCCATGGCAGAGCTCCAAGACCTGGCTGACTGCCTGCCTGCCCCCAGGCCTCCCCAGCTCTGGCCTGCAGCCTCTCAACCCTCATCGCCCCCCTAGCCCTCTCCAAATCTCCTCTCTCCCCCAGCCCACCTCTCCCTAACTGTCCTCATCCCTCTCCTCAGGCTCCTCCCCAGCCAGTTACATCTCCCTTCCCCTCCTCTCTCCCCATCCGTCTCCAGCCCTCCTCAGGCTCCTCCCCAGCCAGTTACATCTCCTTCCCCTCCTCTCCTCTCTCTCCATCCGTCTCCAGCCCTCCTCAGGCTCCTCCCCAGCCAGTTACATCTCCCTTCCCCTCCTCTCCTCTCTCCCCCATCCGTCTCCAGCCCTCCTCAGGCTCCTCCCCAGCCAGTTACATCTCCCTTCCCCTCCTCTCTCCCCCCATCCGTCTCCAGCCCTCCTCAGGCTCCTCCCCAGCCAGTTACATCTCCCTTCCCCTCCTCTCCCCCATCCGTCTCCAGCCCTCCTCAGGCTCCTCCCCAGCCAGTTACATCTCCCTTCCCCTCCTCTCTCCCCCCATCCGTCTCCAGCCCTCCTCAGGCTCCTCCCCAGCCAGTTACATCTCCCTTCCCCTCCTCTCCCCCCATCCGTCTCCAGCCCTCCTCAGGCTCCTCCCCAGCCAGTTACATCTCCCTTCCCCTCCTCTCTCCCCCCATCCGTCTCCAGCCCTCCTCAGGCTCCTCCCCAGCCAGTTACATCTCCCTTCCCCTCCTCTCTCCCCCCATCCGTCTCCAGCCCTCCTCAGGCTCCTCCCCAGCCAGTTACATCTCCCTTCCCCTCCTCTCCTCTCTCCCCCATCCGTCTCCAGCCCTCCTCAGGCTCCTCCCCAGCCAGTTACATCTCCCTTCCCCTCCTCTCCTCTCTCCCCCATCCGTCTCCAGCCCTCCTCAGCGCTCCTCCCCAGCCAGTTACATCTCCCTTCCCCTCCTCTCTCCCCCATCCGTCTCCAGCCCTCATCAGCGCTCCTCTAGCACGTTACACCTCCATTAATGAGATGGATGCATGTCTCTAGCTGAGTTATTCCAGCGGGGGGAGAATCGATCAGAGGTAATTGTGGGTAATGATCACGTTGGGGTGACATCCACCTTCTGTATCCGTGGTGACGGATGGTGTCCCTATACAACACACATCCGTCTTCCACACACCACGGTCGTCATTTAACAGGAATACGACTGATTCATTTTCACAGGGGATAGATATGTATGAAGGGATTAAGCTGGAAATGGTAGATGAGAGAAAGTCAAATATGAAGAGATTTTCACTTCATTATGACATTTTGGATTTTTCTTCCCCTCACTTGGTATTCTTATTGCAGAGGATGGATTTGAGTGGTGGACGGTTATGTAGGAATAACATGTCATTTTGATGGTCGGTTTGCCAACGGAAGGAGGGAGGGACAGAGGGGCAGAGGCACTTTTTATGTAACCTTTATTTAACTAGGCAAGTCAGTTAAGAACAAATTCTTATTTACAATGACGGCCTAGGAACAGTGGGTTAACTGCCTTGTTCAGGGGCAGAACGACAGATTTTTACCTTGTCAGCTCAGGGATTCGTTCCAGCAACCTTTCGGTTACTGGCCCAACGCTCTAACCACTAGGCTACCTGCCTCCCCCGTGCTGAGCTTTCAGGGTATTAGTTCAAGGATAACACCATTTCTTTCATATGACCTAAATGATTTGCTACCAGTTGGCGATCGTGACACATCGCTCCAAGAAACACTGAATATGTTTCACACCACAGAGTGAGGGAGGGATACGAGGAATAGAACCAGCCTGTTAAAATGTTAGGAGAATATTAAAGGGGTCTATAAAGTTGTCTACAGGGGAGACTGCTCAGTACTCGTTCTATCTATAGAGGGTAAGGTATTACCATGTTGCTTAAACCCAGCTGTGTGTCTCTAGGGGATAGGGCTGAATAGAGGGGTTGTTTCTGGACAGGGTCATAGAGAACAGACCTGAGGGCTATAGTACAAAGAAGAACAATTATTTAACCAGCTAACGTTGATAAACAACCAGAAATATCTATTGTTTTTCTGTTCCATTAAGAAAGCTAAACTTAGATATGTGTTTTTGGTTTTTGGGGTAAATTAGACCATGCCCATTTTCAAGCATATCTTTCTAAAAACAAATGAGGGAAGTTAGCTGGCTAACTCATTGATCCTGCTTAGTAGTACACCCGTCTGGACCTAACAGGATCTCCACTGGTCACCACTGGAGACATATTAAAGATGGGTCAATGATGGACCTCAACCTTGCTCTTCTCCAGAGCTGTAACCATGACAACCCTGATCCAACTGTCTTACATCAAATGTCTGTGTTAGTGTCCCAAATGGCACCCTATTCCCTGTTTAGTGTGCTAGGATTCCCTATATAGTGCGCTAGGATACACTATATAGTGCGCTCGGACTCCCTATATAGTGCGCTAGGACTCCCTATATAGTGCGCTAGGACTCCCTACATAGTGCGCTAGGACTCCCTACATAGTGCAATAGGATACCCTATATAGTGCAATAGGATTCCCTATATACCTCAGCCACGCTCAAGGTCCTAAACGATATCTTAACCGCCATTGTTAAGAAACAATACTGTGCAGCCGTATTCATTGACCTGGCCAAGGCTTTCGACTCTGTCAATCACCACATCCTCATCGGCAGACTCAATAGCCTTGGTTTCTCAAATGATTGCCTCGTCTGGTTCACCAACTACTTCTCTGATAGAGTTCAGTGTGTCAAATCTGAGGGCCTGTTGTCCGGACCTCTGGCAGTCTCTATGGGGGTGCCACAGGGTTCAATTCTTGGGCCGACTCTTTTCTCTGTATACATCAATGATGTCGCTCTTGCTGCTGGTGAGTCTCTGATCCACCTCTACGCAGACGACACCATTCTGTATACTTCTGGCCCTTCTTTGGACACTGTGTTAACTACCCTCCAGACGAGCTTCAATGCCATACAACTCTCCTTCCGTGGCCTCCAACTGCTCTTAAATACAAGTAAAACTAAATGCATGCTCTTCAACCGATCGCTGCCTGCACCTGCCCGCCCGTCCAGCATCACTACTCTGGACGGTTCTGAATTAGAATATGTGGACAACTACAAATACCTAGGTGTCTGGTTAGACTATAAACTCTCCTTCCAGACTCACATCAAACATCTCCAATCCAAAGTTAAATCTAGAATTGGCTTCCTATTTCGCAACAAAGCATCTTTCACTCATGCTGCCAAACATACCCTCGTAAAACTGACCATCCTACCGATCCTCGACTTTAGCGATGTCATTTACAAAATAGCCTCCAATACCCTACTCAATAAATTGGATGCAGTCTTCACAGTGCCATCCGTTTTGTCACCAAAGCACCATATACTACCCACCACTGCGACCTGTACGCTCTCGTTGGCTGGCCCTCGCTTCATACTCGTCGCCAAACCCACTGGCTCCAGGTCATCTACAAGACCCTGCTAGGTAAAGTTCCCCCTTATCTCAGCTCGCTGGTCACCATAGCAGCACCCACCTGTAGCACGCTCTCCAGCAGGTATATCTCTCTGGTCACCCCCAAAGCCAATTCCTCCTTCGGCCGCCTCTCCTTCCAGTTCTCTGCTGCCAATGACTGGAACGACCTACAAAAATCTCTGAAACTGGAAACACTTATCTCCCTCACTAGCTTTAAGCACCAGCTGTCAGAGCAGCTCACAGATCACTGCACCTGTACATAGCCCATCTATAATTTAGGCCAAACAACTACCTCTTCCCCTACTGTATTTATTTATTGATTTATTTTGCTCCTTTGCACCCCATTATTTGTATTTATACTTTGCACTTTCTTCCACTGCAAATCAACCATTCCAGTGTTTTACTTGCTATATTATATTTACTTTGCCACCATGGCCTTTTTTGCCTTTACCTCCCTTATCTCACCTCATTTGCTCACTTTGTATATAGACTTATTTTTCTACTGTATTATTGACTGTATGTTTGTTTTACTCCATGTGTAACTCTGTGTTGTTGTATGTGTCGAACTGCTTTGCTTATCTTGGCCAGGTCGCAATTGCAAATGAGAACTTGTTCTCAACTAGTCTACCTGGTTAAATAAAGTGGAAATAAAATAAATATAGTGAAATAGGATTCCCTATATAGTGAAATAGGATTCCCTATATAGTGAAATAGGATTCCCTATATAGTGAAATAGGATTCCATATATTGTGCACTAGGATTCCTTATATAGTGAAATAGGATTCCCTATATTGTGCAATAGGATTCCCTACATAGTGTGCTAGGACTCCCTATATAGTGAAATAGGATTCCCTATATAGTGAAATAGGATTCCATATATTGTGCACTAGGATTCCTTATATAGTGCGCTAGGATGCCATTAGGGACTGAATCGGAGTAGCCTATCCAATCGATGGATCCAGAGTTCAATGATTGACCCTTCTTCTCCTTCCTTCTTTCTTCTTCTACCTCCAGGTAGTAAAGCTGGCAGTGTACGGGATGCTGCCTAGGAACCTCTCCAGAAGGACCATGATGCAACGGCTACACCTCTTCCCTGAAGATGTAACACTTGTCTTTTAAGACTTTGACATCTAATATGTGTGAAAATGAAATGAGAAGTTTTAGTAAAAAGAATGACGCCACACACTACACCTCTTCCCTGAAGATAAAATAACTGCTCTTTATTCCCCTGTTGTGGACTGAATATGTCTTGACATATTGATTTGTTTCATCATTTTAAATGACGACATATTCAGCCAAGAACAAGCAGAACAGAAATATCAGCGATAACACAAGTCTGACTTGTTTCCAATAACACAAGTCTGACTTGTTTCCAATAACACAAGTCTGACTTGTTTCCAATAACACAAGTCTGACTTGTTTCCAATAACACAAGTCTGACTTGTTTCCAATAACACAAGTCTGACTTGTTTCCAATAACACAAGTCTGACTTGTTTCCAATAACACAAGTGTGACTTGTTTCCAATAAACACAAGTCTGACTTGTTTTCATTGTGGTAAAGCATTTAGACAAGTCTAGTCTGACTGTAGCTTCTCTGCCCATTATACGGTATATAAATATAAAAGTCTTATTTTCCCTTGACTTGCACCTCTCTCTTACCCAGGTGTTTTTTCCCTCTCTGAAAAGTGAAGACACCTACAAACCTAAGTCTATGTTCCTGTCCCTTGCTAGAGCCTAGGTGCCATACAGATCCATGAAATGACTATGTTGTATGTAATTGTATGGCAGGAACTTCCTGAGGACATCCTTCTGAACCTGACAGAGGAGCTGCCTCAGCCCAGAGAGATCCCTCGCAGACTGAATGAGTACAGCCAGGAGGAACGAGAAGCCTTCCCCACTCTATGGACCCCGTGAGTACCTTCTTCTCCCGGTCTTCCTCCATGGACGCATACATGCAAACACACACCCTCTCTCTCACATCTTCACACACACACACCATCCTTAATCACACCCACATATCCTCACACACACACACAGCTCTCTCCACCCTGGCCTGCACTGAACCTCTAGCTCATTTAGAACAGCCTGGTTTATAGAGGAACAGCCTGGTTTATAGAGGAACAGCCTGGTTTATAGAGGAACAGCCAGGTCTATAGAGGAACAGCCAGGTCAATAGAGGAACAGACTGGTTTATAGAGGAACAGACTGGTTTATAGAGGAACAGCCTGGTTTATAGAGGAACAGCCTGGTTTATAGAGGAACAGCCAGGTCTATAGAGGAACAGCCAGGTCAATAGAGGAACAGACTGGTTTATAGAGGAACAGACTGGTTTATAGAGGAACAGACACATTTAGAACAGCCTGGTTTATAGAGGGACAGACACATTTAGAACAGCCTGGTTTATAGAGGAACAGACACATTTAGAACAGCCTGGTTTATAGAGGAACAGACACATTTAGAACACCCTGGTTTATAGAGGAACAGACTGGTTTATAGAGGAACAGACGCATTTAGAACAGCCTGGTTTATAGAGGAACAGACTGGTTTATAGAGGAACAGACTGGTTTATAGAGGAACAGACACATTTAGAACAGACTGGTTTATAGAGGAACAGCCTGGTTTATAGAGGAACAGACACATTTAGAACAGACTGGTTTATAGAGGAACAGACTGGTTTATAGAGGAACAGACACATTTAGAACAGACTGGTTTATAGAGGAACAGACACATTTAGAACAGCCTGGTTTATAGAGGAACAGCCTGGTTTATAGAGGAACAGACACATTTAGAACAGTCTGGTTTATAGAGTAACAGACACATTTAGAACAGCCTGGTTTATAGAGGGACAGACACATTTAGAACAGCCTGGTTTATAGAGGAACAGACACATTTAGAACAGCCTGGTTTATAGAGGAACAGACACATTTAGAACAGCCTGGTTTATAGAGGAACAGACTGGTTTATAGAGGAACAGACGCATTTAGAACAGCCTGGTTTATAGAGGAACAGACTGGTTTATAGAGGAACAGACTGGTTTATAGAGGAACAGACACATTTAGAACAGACTGGTTTATAGAGGAACAGCCTGGTTTATAGAGGAACAGACACATTTAGAACACCCTGGTTTATAGAGGAACAGACACATTTAGAACAGCCTGGTTTATAGAGGCACAGACTGGTTTATAGAGGAACAGCCTGGTATATAGAGGAACAGACACATTTAGAACAGTCTGGTTTATAGAGGGACAGCCTGGTTTATAGAGGAACAGACACATTTAGAACAGCCTGGTTTATAGAGGAACAGCCTGGTTTATAGAGGAACAGCCTGGTTTATAGAGGCACAGACACATTTAGAACAGGCTGGTTTATAGAGGAACAGACACATTTAGAACAGCCTGGTTTATAGAGGAACAGATACATTTAGAACAGACTGGTTTATAGAGGAACAGCCTGGTTTATAGAGGAACAGACACATTTAGAACAGCCTGGTTTATAGAGGAACAGCCTGGTTTATAGAGGAACAGACACATTTAGAACAGACTGGTTTATAGAGGAACAGCCTGGTTTATAGAGGAACAGACACATTTAGAACAGTCTGGTTTATAGAGGAACAGACACATTTAGAACAGCCTGGTTTATAGAGGAACAGACACATTTAGAACACCCTGGTTTATAGAGGAACAGACACATTTAGAACAGCCTGGTTTATAGAGGAACAGCCTGGTTTATAGAGGAACAGACACATTTAGAACAGACTGGTTTATAGAGGAACAGACACATTTAGAACACCCTGGTTTATAGAGGAACAGACACATTTAGAACAGCCTGATTTATAGAGGCACAGACTGGTTTATAGAGGAACAGCCTGGTATATAGAGGAACAGACACATTTAGAACAGTCTGGTTTATAGAGGGACAGCCTGGTTTATAGAGGAACAGACACATTTAGAACAGCCTGGTTTATAGAGGAACAGCCTGGTTTATAGAGGCACAGACACATTTAGAACAGGCTGGTTTATAGAGGAACAGACACATTTAGAACAGCCTGGTTTATAGAGGAACAGATACATTTAGAACAGACTGGTTTATAGAGGAACAGACACATTTAGAACAGACTGGTTTATAGAGGAACAGACACATTTAGAACAACCTGGTTTATAGAGGAACAGACACATTTAGAACAGACTGGTTTATAGAGGAACAGCCTGGTTTATAGAGGAACAGACACATTTAGAACAGCCTGGTTTATAGAGGAACAGCCTGGTTTATAGAGGAACAGACACATTTAGAACAGACTGGTTTATAGAGGAACAGCCTGGTTTATAGAGGAACAGACACATTTAGAACAGTCTGGTTTATAGAGGAACAGACACATTTAGAACAGCCTGGTTTATAGAGGAACAGACACATTTAGAACACCCTGGTTTATAGAGGAACAGACACATTTAGAACAGCCTGGTTTATAGAGGAACAGCCTGGTTTATAGAGGAACAGACACATTTAGAACAGCCTGGTGTATAGAGGAACAGACACATTTAGAACACCCTGGTTTATAGAGGAACAGACACATTTAGAACAGCCTGGTTTATAGAGGAACAGACACATTTAGAACACCCTGGTTTATAGAGGAACAGACTGGTTTATAGAGGAACAGACACATTTAGAACAGCCTGGTTTATAGAGGAACAGACTGGTTTATAGAGGAACAGACTGGTTTATAGAGGAACAGACTGGTTTATAGAGGAACAGACTGGTTTATAGAGGAACAGCCTGGTTTATAGAGGAACAGACACATTTAGAACAGCCTGGTTTATAGAGGAACAGTCACATTTAGAACAGCCTGGTTTATAGAGGAACAGCCTGGTTTATAGAGGAACAGACACATTTAGAACAGCCTGATTTATAGAGGAACAGACACATTTAGAACACCCTGGTTTATAGAGGAACAGACACATTTAGAACAGCCTGGTTTATAGAGGAACAGACACATTTAGAACAGCCTGGTTTATAGAGGAACAGCCTGGTTTATAGAGGAACAGCCTGGTTTATAGTGGAACAGCCTAGTTTATAGTGGAACAGACTGGTTTATAGACACATACCATAGTTCTATTACAGACTGCTGTGATCCTTCAGTCATGGCACTGATCCATTGTTCCTCAGTCCACAGCCTGCTATTCATATCAGCCGTGACGCAGTTAAATGCCTTATGATACTGCTCTCTACAAGAGCGGACAAATCTCTAAGCATTTTATCACCTAAATGCTACGCTAGCTTTAGCTTACCACAAACATTCAAATAACTAGTAGAAACCCAAAATAATGATTTAGTGAAGAACGGGATAAAACATTTTTGTGTGTGTTCGTGTGAAACCTACTTCTGTGCCGGTAAGTAAGGATGGTAACAGTATAGCACCGTGTTCCTGTGGTCTTTATTGATGTGAGAAACGGGTTCTTGTTACCGGGCTGACAAATGATTCCATTATGATAAAGAGCACGGCATGTTGAAACGTGATCGGTCACGGTCCTATAGAGTTAAGTAAGGGTGTGGCTCAATGAGGGGTAATGGTGGTCTGGGCCAGGGACTGACCTCTCATTAAAAAAACACAGACAGACAGACAGAAAGACAGACAGACAGACAGACAGACAGACAGACAGACAGACAGACAGGCAGGCAGACAGGCAGAAAGACAGACAGACAGACAGACAGACAGACAGACAGACAGACAGAAAGACAGGCAGGCAGGCAGACAGACAGACAGACAGACAGACAGACAGACAGACAGACAGACAGACAGACAGACAGACAGACCAGTTCAAACACTGATACCCCACGTGTGTTAATACACTTAAGATCGTTCCTTTTTAAAGTTGTATTGAAGTACTATAGAAGTACTCTGTAATTGAATTCATGCTAACTTTTTATGAGGCCAGTAATTCATCCCAATGAGCAGTGGAACTGAGGAGGGTTTTAGAGAGCAGTATGTTTATATGGGTTCTCTCTCTAATAACCACAGCAGTGATTGGTCAGGACGACCCTACGGAGCGTGTCCATTAAAACATATCATACAGGAAGTACTGACGTGATAATGAGACGGCCAGAACAGCCACTACATTACTTCCTGTCTGTAATTGAAGGAAATGGGAGTTTTCAATCTGATAGAAAACTGTGAAATTCCAGAATTACGTGACATAATTCTTGTAGTGTAATGTTTTGCCTACTGGGTGGGGAGTTTGTTGTGTCCGTGTTTGATTCTGATCACACATACTCAAATGGGCTGCAGCTATAACTCGCTTGGAATAACACAGAAGTGAGAAATGAAGCTTAACAGTGACTTGATGTAGTGTTTATAGGGTGTTAACTGGTGTAGTGGTTACAGAGAGTTAACTGGTGTAGTGGTTACAGGGTGTTAACTGGTGTAGGGTAGGGGGCTGAAAAGCGTGCCCGGAGTAAACTGCCTGCTACTCAGTCCCAGAAGCTAAGATATGCATATTATTAGTAGATGTGGATAGAAAACACTCTGAAGTTTCTAAAACTGTTTGAATGATGTCTGTGAGTATAACAGAACTCATATGGCAGGCAAAAACCTGAGGAAAAAATCCAACCATGAAGTGTGGAAATCTGAGGTTTGTAGTTATTCAAGTGATTCCCTATCCAGTATACAGTGTCAATGGGGTCATTTTGCACTTCCTAAGGCTTCCACTGGATGTCAACAGTCTTCAGAACGTTGTTTCATGCTTCTACTGTGAATGGGGAGAGAATAAGAGCATATGGAGTCAGATGACTGAGAAAATGACATGGCACTCCCGTGAGAGTTAGCTGTGTTCCTTTTCTTTTTTGAAGACAAAGGAATCGTCCAGTTGGAATATTATGGAAGATTTATGATAAAAACATCCTAAAGATTGATTCAATACATCGTTTGACATGTTTCTACGAGCTGTAATATAACTTTTTTGACGATTCGTCTGAACTAACTGCGCGAGCACAGTGGATTTGAATAACTCGACTGAACGCGCAAACAAAAAGGAGATATTTGGACGTAAAGTATGGACTTCATCGAAACAAATGAACATTTATTGTGGAACTGGGATGCCTGGGAGTGCATTCCGATGAAGATCATCAAAGGTAAGTGAATATTTATAATGCTATTTCTGAGTTTTGTTGACTCCACAAAATGGCGCGTTTGGTTTTGTGACTGAGCGCCGTACCCAGATTATTTCAAAGTGTGCTTTCGCTGTAAATCTTTTTTGAAATCTGACACAGCGGTTGCATTAAGGAGAAGTGTATCTATAATTCTTTGAATAAGAGTTGAATATTTTATCAACGTTTATGATGAGTATTTCTGTAAATGTATGTGCTCATTCACCGGAAGTTTTGGGAGGCAAAACATTTCTGAACATTACACGCCAATGTAAAATGTTTTTTTTTTATATAAATATTCACTTTATCGAGCAAAACATACATGTATTGCTCGATAAAGTACACGCTAGCGTCCCACATACGCCAGAGAGGTTAACTGGTGTAGTGGTTACAGGGCGTTAACTGGTGTAGTGGTTACAGGGCGTTAACAGGAGGAGACTGAGAACTGAGTCGGCGGTGTCTGTGTGTGAGAATAGAGGAGTGTTTGGCCGCCAGCACTGAGGAGAGAAATCACTCTTCTAGTTGGTTTCCACAGCAGGAGAGGAGAATAGAACTATCACAATAACGACTACTGTACTTAGTCCTAGTTCTATAGCTAGGATAGCATCATGTTGTTGATGTTCAATAGCTAGGATAGCATCATGTTGTTGATATCCTAGTTCTATAGCTAGGATAGCATCATGTTGTTGTTGTTCTAGTTCTATAGCTAGGATAGCATCATGTTGTTGATGTCCTAGTTCTATAGCTAGGATAGCATCATGTTGTTGATGTTCTATAGCTAGGATAGCATCATGTTGTTGATGTTCTATAGCTAGGATAGCATCATGTTGTTGATGTTATATAGCTAGGATAGCATCATGTTGTTGATGTTCTATAGCTAGGATAGCATCATGTTGTTGATGTTCTATAGCTAGGATAGCATCATGTTGTTGTTGTTCTAGTTCTATAGCTAGGATAGCATCATGTTGTTGATGTCCTAGTTCTATAGCTAGGATAGCATCATGTTGTTGATGTTCTATAGCTAGGATAGCATCATGTTGTTGATGTCCTAGTTCTATAGCTAGGATAGCATCATGTTGTTGATGTTCTATAGCTAGGATAGCATCATGTTGTTGATGTTCTATAGCTAGGATAGCATCATGTTGTTGATGTCCTAGTTCTATAGCTAGGATAGCATCATGTTGTTGATGTCCTAGTTCTATAGCTAGGATAGCATCATGTTGTTGTAGTTCTATAGCTAGGATATCATCATGTTGTTGTTGTTCTATAGCTAGGATAGCATCATGTTGTTGATGTCCTTGTTCTATAGCTAGGATAGCATCATGTTGTTGATGTTCTATAGCTAGGATAGCATCATGTTGTTGATGTTCTATAGCTAGGATAGCATCATGTTGTTGATGTTCTATAGCTAGGATAGCATCATGTTGTTGATGTCCTAGTTCTATAGCTAGGATAGCATCATGTTGTTGATGTCCTAGTTCTATAGCTAGGATAGCATCATGTTGTTGTAGTTCTATAGCTAGGATAGCATCATGTTGTTGTTGTTCTATAGCTAGGATAGCATCATGTTGTTGATGTCCTTGTTCTATAGCTAGGATAGCATCATGTTGTTGATGTTCTATAGCTAGTATAGCATCATGTTAGTGATGTCCTAGTTCTATAGCTAGTATAGCATCATGTTGTTGTTGTCCTAGTTCTATAGCTAGGATAGCATCATGTTGTTGTTGTTCTAGTTCTATAGCTAGGATAGCATCATGTTGTTGATGTTCTATAGCTAGGATAGCATCATTATGTTGATGTCCTAGTTCTATAGCTAGGATATCATCATGTTGTTGTTGTTGTTGTTCTAGTTCTACAGCTAGGATAGCATCATGTTGTTGTTGTTCTAGTTCTATAGCTAGGATAGCATCATGTTGTTGATGTCCTAGTTCTATAGCTAGGATAGCATCATGTTGTTGATGTTCTATAGCTAGGATGGCATCATGTTGTTGATCTAGTTCTATAGCTAAGATAGCATCATGTTGTTGTAGTTCTATAGCTAGGATAGCATCATGTTGTTGTTGTTCTATAGCTAGGATAGCATCATGTTGTTGATGTCCTAGTTCTATAGCTAGGATAGCATCATGTTGTTGATGTCCTAGTTCTATAGCTAGGATAGCATCATGTTGTTGATGTCCTAGTTCTATAGCTAGGATAGCATCATGTTGTTGATGTCCTAGTTCTATAGCTAGGATAGCATCATGTTGTTGTTGTCCTAGTTCTATAGCTAGGATAGCATCATGTTGTTGATGTCCTAGTTCTATAGCTAGGATAGCATCATATTGTTGATGTTCTATAGCTAGGATAGCATCATGTTGTTTATGTCCTAGTTCTATAGCTATGATAGCATCATGTTGTTGATGTCCTAGTTCTATAGCTAGGATAGCATCATGCTGTTGATGTTCTATAGCTAGGATAGCATCATGCTGTTGATGTCCTAGTTCTATAGCTAGGATAGCATCATGTTGTTGTTGTCCTAGTTCTATAGCTAGGATAGCATCATGTTGTTGATGTTCTATAGCTAGGATAGCATCATGTTGTTGATGTCCTAGTTCTATAGCTAGGATAGCATCATGTTGTTGATGTTCTATAGCTAGGATAGCATCATGTTGTTGATGTCCTAGTTCTATAGCTAGGATAGCATCATGTTGTTGTTGTTCTATAGCTAGGATAGCATCATGTTGTTGATGTCCTAGTTCTATAGCTAGGATAGCATCATGTTGTTGTTGTTCTATAGCTAGGATAGCATCATGTTGTTGATGTCCTAGTTCTATAGCTAGGATAGCATCATGTTGTTGATGTCCTAGTTCTATAGCTAGGATAGCATCATGTTGTTGATGTCCTAGTTCTATAGCTAGGATAGCATCATGTTGTTGATGTCCTAGTTCTATAGCTAGGATAGCATCATGTTGTTGATGTCCTAGTTCTATAGCTAGGATAGCATCATGTTGTTGATGTCCTAGTTCTATAGCTAGGATAGCATCATGTTGTTTGATGTTCTATAGCTAGTATAGCATCATGTTGTTGATGTCCTAGTTCTATAGCTAGGATAGCATCATGATGTTGTTGTCCTCGTTCTATAGCTAGGATAGCATCATGTTGTTGTTGTCCTAGTTCTATAACTAGGATAGCATCATGTTGTTGATGTTCTATATCCAGGGTAGCATCATGATGTTGTTGTCCTCGTTCTATAGCTAGGATAGCATCATGTTGTTGATGTTCTATAGCTAGTATAGCATCATGTTGTTGATGTCCTAGTTCTATAGCTAGGATAGCATCATGTTGTTGATGTCCTAGTTCTATAGCTAGGATAGCATCATGTTGTTGTTGTCCTAGTTCTATAGCTAGGATAGCATCATGTTGTTGATATCCTAGTTCTATAGCTAGGATAGCATCATGTTGTTGATGTTCTATAGCTAGGATAGCATCATGTTGTTGATGTCCTAGTTCTATAGCTAGGATAGCATCATGTTGTTGATGTTCTAGTTCTATAGCTAGGATAGCATCATGTTGTTGTTGTCCTAGTTCTATAGCTAGGATAGCATCATGTTGTTGATGTTCTATAGCTAGGATAGCATCATGTTGTTGTTGTCCTAGTTCTATAGCTAGGATAGCATCATGTTGTTGATGGCCTAGTTCTATAGCTAGGATAGCATCATGTTGTTGATGTCCTAGTTCTATAGCTAGGATAGCATCATGTTGTTGTTGTTCTATAGCTAGGATAGCATCATGTTGTTGATGTTCTAGTTCTATAGCTAGTATAGCATCATGTTGTTGTTGTCCTAGTTCTATAGCTAGGATAGCATCATGTTGTTGATGTTCTATAGCTAGGATAGCATCATGTTGTTGTTGTCCTAGTTCTATAGCTAGGATAGCATCATGTTGTTGATGTTCTAGTTCTATAGCTAGGATAGCATCATGTTGTTGATGTCCTAGTTCTATAGCTAGGATAGCATCATGTTGTTGATGTCCTAGTTCTATAGCTAGGATAGCATCATGTTGTTGATGTTCTATAGCTAGTATAGCATCATGTTGTTGATGTCCTAGTTCTATAGCTAGGATAGCATCATGTTGTTGATGTTCTATAGCTAGGATAGCATCATGTTGTTGATGTTCTATAGCTAGGATAGCATCATGTTGTTGATGTCCTAGTTCTATAGCTAGGATAGCATCATGTTGTTGATGTTCTATAGCTAGGATAGCATCATGTTGTTGTTGTCCTAGTTCTATAGCTAGGATAGCATCATGTTGTTGATGTTCTAGTTCTATAGCTAGGATAGCATCATGTTGTTGATGTCCTTGTTCTATAGCTAGGATAGCATCATGTTGTTGATGTTCTATAGCTAGGATAGCATGATGTTGTTGATGTTCTATAGCTAGGATAGCATCATGTTGTTGATGTCCTAGTTCTATAGCTAGGATAGCATCATGTTGTTGTTGTTCTAGTTCTATAGCTAGTATAGCATCGTGTTGTTGATGTTCTATAGCTAGGATAGCATCATGTTGTTGATGTTCTATAGCTAGGATAGCATCATGTTGTTGATGTCCTAGTTCTATAGCTAGGATAGCATCATGTTGTTGTTGTCCTAGTTCTATAGCTAGGATAGCATCATGTTGTTGATGTTCTATAGCTAGGATAGCATCATGTTGTTGATGTTCTATAGCTAGGATAGCATCATGTTGTTTTTGTTCTATAGCTAGGATAGCATCATGTTGTTGATGTCCTAGTTCTATAGCTAGGATAGCATCATGTTGTTGATGTCCTAGTTCTATAGCTAGGATAGCATCATGTTGTTGATGTCCTAGTTCTATAGCTAGGATAGCATCATGTTGTTGATGTTCTATAGCTAGGATAGCATGATGTTGTTGATGTTCTATAGCTAGGATAGCATCATGTTGTTGATGTCCTAGTTCTATAGCTAGGATAGCATCATGTTGTTGTTGTTCTAGTTCTATAGCTAGTATAGCATCGTGTTGTTGATGTTCTATAGCTAGGATAGCATCATGTTGTTGATGTTCTATAGCTAGGATAGCATCATGTTGTTGATGTCCTAGTTCTATAGCTAGGATAGCATCATGTTGTTGTTGTCCTAGTTCTATAGCTAGGATAGCATCATGTTGTTGATGTTCTATAGCTAGGATAGCATCATGTTGTTTTTGTTCTATAGCTAGGATAGCATCATGTTGTTGATGTCCTAGTTCTATAGCTAGGATAGCATCATGTTGTTGATGTCCTAGTTCTATAGCTAGGATAGCATCATGTTGTTGATGTCCTAGTTGCAATTTGTCTCATTGTCATCCCTCTGCAATCTACAGAGCTGGGTCTACTCTAAGCTAAGGCAAGCTCTATGATTTGTGGAATCCACTCTGAATAGTGGCTGGTTTTTGCTCAGACATTCTCACTGACTGCCTCTGTGGCTCAGTGTAAACAATCTCTGAATAAATAGTCTGGTTAGATTTGCAAGCCCCGGTAAGCCTAATGGAAATGGGATTGGCATTATCATAAATATGTATTTACCTCATGTAGTCCGTGGCGGGTTGAGACAGCCAGGCCCACTATATTCTCCTCCAGGGGTGATGTATGATGTGTCTCAGTGAGTAGCCCTGCCCCTGATTCAGTGGCACTTTTCCACTTTTGTTAATGTGGTGAGGCACGATGCCCAGCCAAGGCTACGGTGCCAGGCTCAGTCACTGTGAGGGATGGTCTGCCAGCCTCCCTGCCCTGAAACATAGCCTGCTATACTGTGGCCTTCATTTCTAACCCACTGTGAGCTATACTGTAGCTAGGGAGGCTGCCTCACTGTGAAGGATGGTTAGCTAGACCTGCCCTGAACCACAGGCTGCTATACTGTGGCCTCACTGTGAAGGATGGCTAGCTAGACCTGCCCTGAACCACAGGCTGATATACTGTGGCCTCACTGTGAAGGATGGCTTGCTAGACCTGCCCTGAACTACAGGCTGCTATACTGTGGCCTCACTGTGAAGGATGGCTAGCTAGACCTGCCCTGAACCACAGGCTGCTAGACTGTGGCCTCACTGTGAAGGATGGATCACTAGACCTGCCCTGAACCGCAGGCTGCTATACTGTGGCCTCACTGTGAAGGATGGATCACTAGACCTGCCCTGAAACGCAGGCTGCTATACTGTGGCCTCACTGTGAAGGATGGATCGCTAGACCTGCCCTGAACCACAGGCTGCTATACTGTGGCCTCACTGTGAAGGATGGCTAGCTAGACCTGCCCTGAACCACAGGCTGCTATACTGTGGCCTCACTGTGAAGGATGGCTAGCTAGACCTGCCCTGAACCACAGGCTGCTATACTGTGGCCTCACTGTGAAGGATGGCTAGCTAGACCTGCCCTGAACCACAGGCTGCTATACTGTGGCCTCACTGTGAAGGATGGCTAGCTAGACCTGCCCTGAACCACAGGCTGCTAGACTGTGGCCTCACTGTGAAGGATGGATCACTAGACCTGCCCTGAACCGCAGGCTGCTATACTGTGGCCTCACTGTGAAGGATGGATCACTAGACCTGCCCTGAAACGCAGGCTGCTATACTGTGGCCTCACTGTGAAGGATGGATCGCTAGACCTGCCCTGAACCACAGGCTGCTATACTGTGGCCTCACTGTGAAGGATGGCTAGCTAGACCTGCCCTGAACCACAGGCTGCTATACTGTGGCCTCACTGTGAAGGATGGATCACTAGATCTGCCCTGAACCACAGGCTGCTATACTGTGGCCTCACTGTGAAGGATGGATCACTAGACCTGCCCTGAAACGCAGGCTGCTATACTGTGGCCTCACTGTGAAGGATGGATCGCTAGACCTGCCCTGAACCACAGGCTGCTATACTGTGGCCTCACTGTGAAGGATGGATCGCTAGACCTACCCTGAAACGCAGGCTGCTATACTGTGGCCTCACTGTGAAGGATGGCTCGCTAGACCTGCCCTGAAACGCAGGCTGCTATAGCTATAGGCTGCCTTTGTTTCTCCAGAGAGAGGGATGGCCAGTCAAGCAGGCTTGAATCATAGGCATTCCTACCCTGTGAGCTATAGCCAGGTCTGATCCATAGGCTACTCTGGCCTGTCTTCTCCATGGTGAGATATAGCCAGGTCTGATCCATAGGCTACTCTGGCCTGTCTTCTCCATGGTGAGATATAGCCAGGTCTGATTGATAGTCTATACTACTCCACTGCAAGCCCGAATGGGCCTACCTCTGCACTATGAGTGGGTTTTGAGTTGGAAGGTTGGGAGAGGTTCGGGGGATTGCAATGTATATGTCATTCATAAAACACTGTAGATTAAACAGTTTACTGTTGGCACGGTGACATTTCATCCTGCTATTCACCCCTTCATCCCTCCTCTATTCACCACTTCATCCCTCCTCTATTCACCCCTTCATCCCTCCTCTACTCACCCCTTCATCCCTCCTCTACTCATCCCTCCTCTATTCACCACTTCATCCCTCCTCTATTCAGCCCTTCATCCCTCCTCTACTCACCCCTTCATCCCTCCTCTACTCACCCCTTCATCCCTCCTCTATTCACCCCTTCATCCCTCCTCTACTCACCCCTCCATCCTACCTCTACTCACTCCTCTACTCACCCCTTCATCCCTCTACTCACCCCTTCATCCCTCTACTCCCCCCTTCATCCCTCTATTCACCCCTTCATCCCTCCTCTACTCACCCCTTCATCCCTCCTCTACTCACCCCTTCATCCCTCCTCTACTCACCCCTTCATCCCTCCTCTACTCATCCCTCCTCTACTCACCCCTTCATCCCTCCTCTATTCACCCCTTCATCCCTCCTCTACTCACCCCTTCATCCCTCCTCTACTCACCCCTTCATCCCTCCTCTACTCACCCCTTCATCCCTCCTCTACTCATCCCTCCTCTCTTCACCCCTTCATCCCTCCTCTATTCACCCCTTCATCCCTCCTCTATTCACCCCTTCATCCCTCCTCTACTCATCCCTCCTCTCTTCACCCCTTCATCCCTCCTCTATTCACCCCTTCATCCCTCCTCTACTCACCCCTTCATCCCTCCTCTACTCACCCCTTCATCCCTCCTCTACTCATCCCTCCTCTACTCACCCCTTCATCCCTCCTCTACTCATCCCTCCTCTACTCACCCCTTCATCCCTCCTCTATTCACCCCTTCATCCCTCCTCTACTCACCCCTTCATCCCTCCTCTATTCACCCCTTCATCCCTCCTCTACTCATCCCTCCTCTATTCACCCCTTCATCCCTCCTCTACTCATCCCTCCTCTATTCACCCCTTCATCCCTCCTCTACTCACCCCTTCATCCCACCTCTACTCACTCCTCTACTCACCCCTTCATCCCTCCTCTACTCACCCCTTCATCCCTCCTCTACTCACCCCTTCATCCCTCCTCTACTCATCCCTCCTCTATTCACCCCTTCATCCCTCTATTCACCCCTTCATCCCTCCTCTACTAACCCCTTCATCCCTCTACTCACCCCTTCATCCCTCTATTCACCCCTTCATCCCTCCTCCCTTCACCCCTCCTCTATTCCCCTACATAGGAGGGAACGAGGATCCCCACAGACGTACAGTCACTAACTATAGAAAGGATATACCTTTAACCGTTCGTGTTTTCCCAGTTGATTGCCTTTCCGTCTGGAATGTATATGTATTAAATTCATGTTTTTCCAGCCTGATCTATATAATCCTCCATTTCAAAGTGAAAAGGGAAGCGGGTGAAAAGCCCGTCTAAACATATGTATCATACTTATAAGGTAGCCTACATTTCAATCAACACTAACCCTGTAGCTAACCCAGATCACTCAAATTAATCACATTCATGGACTTTCTTTTTTTGGTTAGCGAGAAATATTTTCCAAAAGAAGATTAAATTGACTTTTCTCACGACCCTCCCGTTTTCCATCCAGTGAGGAAATGTAGCCTTTTATTTAATTCCCCTCACTTTGCGTGCGCATGTCATCAATCCCAAGTTAATTGTCCCAATCCTACCCTTCTCATGACATTACACAAAGGCCGTGTCCCAAAGGGCACCCTTTTCCCTATGTAGTGCCCTACTTTTGACCTGGGCCCTTTATAAAGGGAACATGGTGCCATTTTGGAACGTGTCATTCAAGGTAAGAGCAGAACATGTGTCCTAAAGCTGTATTTTCTAATTGTATGTGTTTTTTATGCAGCTGAGAAGTGCTGTTTTTAATACGAAGACCAACTTAAAGGAGGAGACTTTATGAAACTTGTTAACAATCCTTTTAAAGATGTTTTTTCTTCTTGCCAAAGACTTGAGCATAGACGGTCCTTTTCTTTGAAATGAAAAGGTTGAGATGAATAGTGTGATGTCTGGTGGGTGGAACATCACCTCAGGTGGTTGCCATTTTAAAATAGGGAGTCGCCTACAAGTTCTTTACAGTAACACTGTGTTCAACACTCAACATTCACTACAGAAAGAAAACTCCAAAGGGACAATAACATTTTTTACATTTTTTTTTTACATTTTAGTCATTTAGCAGACACTCTTATCCAGAGTGACTTACAGTAGTGAATGCATACATTTCATACATTTTTTTTTCTTCTGTGCTGGCCCCCCGTGGGAATCGAACCCACAACCCTGGTGTTGCAAACACCATGCTCTACCAACTGAGCTACAGGGAAGGCAAAATGGAATTGATGATAGAACACATTTTAATTATCAAGACACAAGACTTGGAAACAAAACAGTGATTTATCTGTCAACCTCTCTATAAAGATGGGAATCTGAGTAAAAAGAGGGAATCTGTTTGAGGCAACAACTCCACTTTGTAAACTACATTTCCCATAGTACTCTGCTCATCAGTGTATCTCACCCTAGCAGTCATCAGTATATAGTCCTGTCAGGACACTGTCAGCCCTAGCAGTCATCAGTATATAGTCCTGTCAGGACACTGTCCACCCTAGCAGTCATCAGTATATAGTCCTGTCAGGACACTGTCCACCCTAGCAGTCATCAGTATATAGCCCTGTCAGGACACTGTCCACCCTAGCAGTCATCAGTATATAGTCCTGTCAGGACACTGTCCACCCTAGCAGTCATCAGTATATAGTCCTGTCAGGACACTGTCCACCCTAGCAGTCATCAGTATATAGTCTTGTCAGGACACTGTCCACCCTAGCAGTCATCAGTATATAGTCTTGTCAGGACACTGTCCACCCTAGCAGTCATTAGTATATAGTCCTGTCAGGACACTGTCCGCCCTAGCAGTCATCCTTATGTAGTCCTGTCAGGACACTGTCCACCCTAGCAGTCATCAGTATATATAGTCTTGTCAGGACACTGTCCGCCCTAGCAGTCATCAGTATATAGTCTTGTGGACACTGTCAGCCCTAGCAGTCATCAGTATATAGTCCTGTCAGGACACTGTCAGCCCTAGCAGTCATCAGTATATAGTCTTGTCAGGACACTGTCAGCCCTAGCAGTCATCAGTATATAGTCCTGTCAGGACACTGTCCGCCCAAGCAGTCATCAGTATATAGTCCTGTCAGGACACTGTCCGCCCTAGCAGTCATCAGTATATAGTCCTGTCAGGACACTGTCCGCCCTAGCAGTCATCAGTATATAGTCCTGTCAGGACACTGTCCGCCCTAGCAGTCATCAGTATATAGTCCTGTCAGGACACTGTCCACCCTAGCAGTCATCAGTATATAGTCCTGTCAGGACACTGTCCACCCTAGCAGTCATCAGTATATAGCCCTGTCAGGACACTGTCAGCCCTAGCAGTCATCAGTATATAGTCTTGTCAGGACACTGTCCACCCTAGCAGTCATCAGTATATAGTCCTGTCAGGACACTGTCCACCCTAGCAGTCATCAGTATATAGTTCTGTCAGGACACTGTCAGCCCTAGCTGTCATCAGTATATAGTCTTGTCAGGACACTCAGCCCTAGCAGTCATCCTTATGTAGTCCTGTCAGGATACTGTATTGTGATAAATGATGTTTCTCTGTTTACTGATCTAATCTTAAGAACCAATCAGTGAGTCCATTCAGGCCTGGAATTCCAGCGATGTAATTGACCTCGGGTGATGTTCAAGGTCAAACCAATCCTGGCCCTTTTTATTAAAGACCTAGTTGATATTCACTGACTGACATCACATCAACACTCACCAGGCACTCGACATAGTCTCAATCTAATACCATCAACACATACTAATGTAATACAATATAAAGTTGTTTGTTGTGAATAGTAGAGCTACTTTACTTAGTAATAACTGTCTTCTGTTTTGCTTTAAGACCGTATTGCATATATGATACTTACCATGGTGATATTTCATCCAACCTTATATTATACAAGTTATTCCTATTGAGATGACATCTATGTTGCTGTTCTACGTGACTGATCTGTAATGTACGTGTTGTTCTATCTACAGACCTGAAGACTACAGGATGAAGTGATCCATCAGAAGGCTGTTGCTAGGCTTCTTCTTCTTCTGTCCTGTTACTGTCCTGCCATTTACATCTGGCTTTTGGTTTAGAACATCCAGGTGACATTTACTGTACACGCCACAAACCTTTTATGTTGTACAAAATAAACTAGTTCTCTTGTCAAGCGTTTTTGTTTTTCGTGAGAATAAATCATGATGTATATTTCATTCTCTCTGTGGTGAAAGTTTGGATGGATTTTCGTGTGTTTCATTCAACCTCAGCTGAAGTGAGATGGCATTAATTGGGTGAGACCCAAACAGTCCCCTATTCCCTGTATAGTGCACTACTTTAGACCAGGACCAATAAAGGGCCCTTGGGGCTCTGATCAAAAGTAGTGCACTATACAGGGAATAGGGAGCCAGTTGGGACTCAGGCAACGGCTGCGGTCAGCTGCCTTTCGTTCTGTTGTATTTTAGAGAATATTAAAGTGGAGATTCTTTGCCTACCAGCCACAGACCATTTCTGCAGTCTCTTCTGAAGTCTGATCTCTCCTCTAATTCGACCACACTTCGACCTTAATTGATTTCAGATGCCTCTGAGACCTTTTTATAATGCCAGCATAGCCTTTTGATGTCTGGTGGCCCCTCAGGAAACCATTGTGGAAATGTACCTCAACAGTAAGCGTGATACTATAGTCACTGGGCTCTTTTTAGACTGGGGAGTCGGCAACGTTTTATAGTTTGGCTTCACTGGTGTTTACCACAGACAGCAGCACTGTCTGGCACACTGTGTTGACTGGACTCAAGTGGTCCTGTTCAAATGAAGCCAGATTTACCTGTCAAGACAACCCATTTTGGCTGTTACAGGGAAAATGTCTGATGGAGTCGTTGATGGAGTCCTGCTGTTCTTTTGAAAGAAGAAACCTATTGTTTGTAGTATGCAGTGAGACAACTGAACTTATATCAGTGGAGCCTCTTCAGAGGAGGACCAACCTCAGTGAATTTCATAAAAATGTCAATTGTAAAAAAACATTTTTTTAAGTTATCCTTTTTAGATAAAACTATGCTAAATATATGCACGTCACCAAATAATTTATTAAAACACACTGTTTTGCAATGGTTTACAGTAGCCTCAGCAGCACTCTGTAGGGAAGCACCATGGTGCAGCCAGAGGACAGCTAGGTTCCCTCCTCTGTGTATATTGACTTCAATACAAAACCTAGGAGGCTCATGGTTCTCACCCCCTTCCATAGACTTACACAGCAATTATGACAACTTCTGGACGACGTCCTCCAACCTATCAGAGCTCTTGCAGCATGAACTGACGTTGTCAGGATCAGAGAATAAATCTGGTTCTGAAAGCATAAGCTACAGCTAGTTAGCACTGCAGTGCATACAATACGGTGAGTAGTTGACTCAAAGAGAGAGAGTGTTTTTCAATTTCACTTACTTAGCTAGCAAATGCAGCTAGCTAGTTTAACCTACTCAAACACCCTGCTCAAACAGAGGGATGCTATGTTAGCTAGCTGGCTATCCCACACAACACTGGAACTCTTCTAAGTCAAGGTAAACTTCTGGTTTTACAAATGTATTGTCAACGGGGCCCGCCAGTGTAACTGCTAAACTGCTAACTGACTGTATACTGTAAAGTTACTGCATGATTGTAGCGGGTTTACTAATGCGTTACTAATAGTTCTATTAGCTTTGTTTACTAGGACGATACTTTGGCTAATACGGTGACAACGATGTAGGCTGTGTGTAGCAGCTATGACATGGTTTGGCTTGGAAAGGTTTTTTCGCCTGGTCACATACAGCTGATGTGTTGTGCATTGAAGTCCACAAACGAAGGGAAAAGGTGAGAGGAGGAGGAGAGAGTGTAGATGTGGGAAAGAATACAACGTGGCTGCTATGAATGTGAACTGTGTTTACATGTGAACAGCGGTGTATTCATTCCACCGATTCTGTTGGAAAACCATTTCTTAAACGGGACGAAACGGGGATAAACATACCTGAATTTGTCCAATAAAAACTCTCGTTTGCAACTGTTGGACTAATGATTACACCCTAGATCAGCTAGATGCAGGCAAGAGTGTTCAAGGAGGTAATGAATATGTCACTGTCTGTCCAAACATTTTCTCTCGACCTGTGTGCACCTACATTGTAATCTTTCATTCATAGACTAGGTTGTATCAACCTCATGATGGGTGTTACCTAAACCTATCACTGTTACGTTGAACTGGGTGAATGGAATATGAATGACAGTCATCCAATATGCTGTAATAGAAATAAGGCCGTGCTCATGAGAAAATAAATGGTCCTCTCTCATCGTCAACTGCACCAACCGCCACTGACTTATACCTAGTTCTCACAGGCCCTACTGTGGTGGACAGTGAGTCACTTCAATCAGACAACAGAACTTATACCTAGTTCTAACAGGCCCTACTGTGGTGGACAGTGAGTCACTTCAATCAGACAACAGAACTTATACCTAGTTCTAACAGGCCCTACTGTGGTGGACAGTGAGTCACTTCAATCAGACAACAGAACTTATACCTAGTTCTAACAGGCCCTACTGTGGTGGACAGTGAGTCACTTCAATCAGACAACAGAACTTATACCTAGTTCTAACAGGCCCTACTGTGGTGGACAGTGAGTCACTTCAATCAGACAACAGAACTTATACCTAGTTCTAACAGGCCCTACTGTGGTGGACAGTGAGTCACTTCAATCAGACAACAGAACTTATACCTAGTTCTAACAGGCCCTACTGTGGTGGACAGTGAGTCACTTCAATCAGACAACAGAACTTATACCTAGTTCTAACAGGCCATACTGTGGTGGACAGTGAGTCACTTCAATCAGACAACAGAACTTATACCTAGTTCTCACAGGCCCTACTGTGGTGGACAGTGAGTCACTTCAATCAGACAACAGAACTTATACCTAGTTCTAACAGGCCCTACTGTGGTGGACAGTGAGTCACTTCAATCAGACAACAGAACTTATACCTAGTTCTAACAGGCCATACTGTGGTGGACAGTGAGTCACTTCAATCAGACAACAGAACTTATACCTAGTTCTCACAGACCCTACTAATCAAACACCGAGCTACAGAACAGTTCACTGTTGTATTACAGTTTTATTGGTTATAAAACAAATAATAAAGTATAAATAAATAACTTCCTAACTCAGTTTCTAAGGTTTGGTGGTCTGATGAGACATTTCAATGGTACCTGTTAGTTCTCCATTCGGCATTCCATTTCTGTCCAAAAACACAAATTAGACCACAGGCCTAACTATATTCAACACTCTCCTCACAGTGGACGGGCACCACGTTGCATAATCATCATAATAATAACAACAACAACAATAACAACAAATTGGAAAGGCAATAAGGAAAACATTAAACTTCAGATTTGTGGAGCTCATCACAAGTCCTTCTAGCACCTTCTCTGTCGTTGCCTGTGACGAGTAAGCGTAGCTAACACCTAGTCGGACAAGACCAAGTCCATGTCAATGAACAATGCGATAACAGTACGACTGGACAGAACGCGTGAGAGTCTTACAATAGCTGTAGTTTTCTTTGATAGGACGGTGGTTAAAGTTTAGTTCCTCAATGTTTAGGCATACTTAATCGTACAATAACAGTGGGGGGAAGGCTGCTTCAACAGAGGTCACAACGTATCATATTAAATCAAGAAGAGAGGCCACTGTACACAAATACTGAGAAATCATTGTGAGAACTGGCTTGACAACTTAAAGATTGAGGGTAAAGTCAACATGGAAGCACTATAATGTAAATGACACATGGTTACAAAGATCTGACAGCCTGTACAAATGTCATCCATTCATAATCTCAAATTACAAAAAGATGTTTGACTTATTACACATCAACCCAAAGACACAGTCCAGTAATTCTCAATGCGCTGGCTCAAAGGCTGCATGCAACTTAACTAAAAAGGTAAGTGATTTTAATGTACATCACTGGGGATAGCTTCTCTTCCTCAGTCCCCCTACATCCCACACACCAGCATTTACAGAAATCAGGCACTTTTCGGATATCCTAATCTGTCAGCGCTATCATACAGGAATAGCATACAGGAGACCCTGGCTAGCGACACGGGGGCAACTGACGCATACCGAACATATTTTTGACATCTTCATTAACCCACAGGGACATAGAGAGGTGGTTGGACTGTCTGTCCTGTCTGGGCTTCTCCAATCACCTCCACCTCTCCTTCCGCATCTGCTGCAGCATCGCTCCTCTGTCCTGTCTGGGCTTCTCCAATCACCTCCACCTCTCCTTCAGTATCTGCTGCAGCATCGCTCCTCTGTCCTGTCTGGACTTCTCCAATCACCTCCACCTCTCCTTCAGTATCTGCTGCAGCATCGCTCCTCTGTCCAGTCTGTCCTGTCTGGACTTCTCCAATCACCTCCACCTCTCCTTCAGTATCTGCTGCAGCATCGCTCCTCTGTCCTGTCTGGTCTGTCTGTCCTGTCTGGGCTGTGTTAGCGGTGGCTCTTCTCTGTGTGACCACGTCTCTGGAGAAACGGCTCATCATTATCCCTGGGGACCTTAGCTCAGTGTCCTGGGAGTGGGATTGGGGTGCAGGGCGTGCAGGGGGGTGAGGGTAATTGGGCTGGTAGTACTGAGGGGGGTAGCCTCTATACCCAGCGAATGGGTCCTCTTCCTCCTCATCTTCCTCATCGTCTTCATCATCATTGTTGTAATTTCCACGGGGGTCATAACGGCCAGTGGGGTGATAGTTTTGGTAGTTGGTGTGGGGGAGTTGTACTATGGTGGGGAACATCTGGATCAATGGGGTGTCATCACTAGCAACCTCTTTCTAAACCACCACCGCTAAGTTAGCTTGTTGTCTGCGGTTAGCTTGTTGCCCGGGTTAGCATCTGGGTTAGCAGAATGACGTACAGGAGAAAGCAGACAGAGAGCCACAGGTACAATATTACTGCAGTGAGAAGAAGAACACAGTGTGTAGCCGTGGATGTATAAGACGGAGGGTGAGACACACTAGTGGGAGTAAGTGGGAGTCTGATTAGTATTTGTCATTCACAAGGACGCCTTGATCAGGAGAGAGAAGATACGCACAGGGAGGAAGGAAGATGGCGGCTGGTGGGTGGCTAGAGCAAAGCATTGTCTAGGAAACAATATCTTCTGATTCATGTCTTTTAGAAAAATCCAGATGGATTGTTTTCCAAGCGGGGTGATGCGAGGTTAGCAAGATCAACACACAATGTCTGATGACAGGCAGAGATAGATGGAGAGTGAAGCGATTGTTTGAACACAGTGGTGGTGATCTCAAGTGGTAGTGAGGGGTGAAGGGAGGGGGGTAGTGATAGTCTCTATGTGGGGAAGAAAAGAGGGGAGAGGAGAGGGTGGCTGATGGTCTCTTTATGTGGGGAGAGGAGAGGGTGGCTGATGGTCTCTATGTGGGGAGAGGAGAGGAGAGGGTGGCTGATGGTCTCTTTATGTGGGGAGAGGAGAGGGTGGCTGATGGTCTCTTTATGTGGGGAGAGGAGAGGGTGGCTGATGGTCTCTTTATGTGGGGAGAGGAGAGGGTGGCTGATGGTCTCTTTATGTGGGAGAGGAGAGGGTGGCTGATGGTCTCTTTATGTGGGGAGAGGAGAGGAGAAGGTGGCTGATGGTCTTTTTATGTGGGTAGAGGAGAGGTTGGCTGATGGTCTCTTTATGAGGGGAGGGGATAGGGTGGCTGATGGTCTCTTTATGTGGGGAGAGGAGAGGAGAGGGTGGCTGATGGTCTCTTTATGTGGGGAGAGGAGAGGAGAGGGTGGCTGATGGTCTCTTTATGTGGGGAGAGGAGAGGGTGGCTGATGGTCTCTTTATGTGGGGAGAGGAGAGGGTGGCTGATGGTCTCTTTATGTGGGGAGAGGAGAGGGTGGCTGATGGTGTCTTTATGTGGGGAGAGGAGAGGAGAAGGTGGCTGATGGTATTTTTATGTGGGTAGAGGAGAGGTTGGCTGATGGTCTCTTTATGAGGGGAGGGGATAGGGTGGCTGATGGTCTCTTTATGTGGGGAGAGGAGAGGAGAGGGTGGCTGATGGTCTCTTTATGTGGGGAGAGGAGAGGAGAGGGTGGCTGATGGTCTCTTTATGTGGGAGAGGAGAGGGTGGCTGATGGTCTCTTTATGTGGGGAGAGGAGAGGGTGGCTGATGGTCTCTTTATGTGGGGAGAGGAGAGGGTGGCTGATGGTGTCTTTATGTGGGGAGAGGAGAGGAGAAGGTGGCTGATGGTCTTTTTAAATGGGTAGAGTAGAGGTTGGCTAATGGTCTCTTTATGAGGGGAGGGGATAGGGTGGCTGATGGTCTCTTTATGTGGGGAGAGGAGAGGAGAGGGTGGTTGATGGTCTCTTTATGTGGGGAGAGGAGAGGGTGGCTGATGGTCTCTTTATGTGGGGAGAGGAGAGGGTGGCTGATGGTCTCTTTATGTGGGGAGAGGAGAGGAGAGGAGAGGGTGGCTGATGGTCTTTTTATGAGGGGAGAGGAGAGGAGAGGGTGGCTGATGGTCTTTTTATGAGGGGAGAGGAGAGGGTGGCTGATGGTCTCTTTATGTGGGGAGAGGAGAGGAGAGGGTGGCTGATGGTCTCTTTATGTGGGAGAGGAGAGGAGAGGGTGGCTGATGGTCTCTTTATGAGGAGAGGGTGGCTGATGGTCGTTTTATGCGGAGGACGGGAGTCTGGAACTAAGAGAATGTTGCTCAGTAGTCATTCTCATATTCCTGTTCCTGTCCTTCTTGAGTTAGAGCCAGAACAGAGGAGACAGACAGAGACACAGAGAAACACGTACCTTCCATCAGTACAGATACCAGACCACCAACATGCTACCATTCAAAATACCACATGGACCCACTAGTGGTTGTGCTAGTCAGTATCGCTGACTCAGACTGCTGTGTTATGGCAGCTGCTCATCAGAGCTCTGAAAGCAGACATGTACAGGCACAACATAGTGCTGGAATCTTTATTTCTCTTTCTTAATGTAAGAAAATGTCATAAAGATGTAGAACAGTGAAATGAGAGTCACACAGGATACATGGTTTTACATCCAGTATACTTACAGTATAGTAACTCAGACATGCACAAGTTGTGAGGAAGCATTTTAGGTCAAATGCGCACCACACATCGCTGTAAGAGGCACTCCCATCTTAAAGTGATACAACCCCATTTTTACCACATCTGTGGGAATGAACCAATTGTTCAATGACAAATACCTTGCCTGAATTCAATCAAAACAGCTATAGCATAATTGTCTTAGTGTTAATATCCTTTTAGACCAAGTTAGCAGTGAAGTAATAACCAGTCAGAAAGCAGGCCCACTTAGGGCTCTCGAGTGGCGCAGCGGTCTAAGGCACTACATCTCAGTGCAAGAAGCGTCACTGCAGTCCCTGGTTCGAATCCAGGCTGTATCACATCTGGGTGTGATTGGGAGTCCCATAGGGTGGGTTTGGCCGGGGGAGGCCGTCATTATAAATAAGAATTTGTTCTTAAGTTAGTTAAATAAACTAAGGACATGGTCACTCATATTAAACATTCATAGTGTGTATAAAACGTCTCACGAGAACATATGGCACAGCAAAACATTTCAATAGCTCTAAAATACTTTACGGACTTTATAGGGACAATTACAATGTCAATCTGTGTAAGATTTACCAGTCGCCAGTTAGTCAGTCACTGGGAAAATACTTTTACTAGTTGGAAAGTCAGGGGCGGAGCCAGACACTGGAGTTGTTAATGTCCTGAAATGATCTGCAATAAACATGGTCAAGTGTCTTTCATTTCATCTAATGGAAATAACACTAACTAACCACTGGGTCATTGTCCCTTCAAAATACTGGGTGGAAACAGCAGCTGACTAGAATGACAAGAGAAGACATTAGATCTGACATACAGAGCAGTTACTGTTACTCTCTCTTTCTTCATTTCTGTTTTGATTGAATTCAGGAATAGTATACACTGAGTGTACAAAACTTTAGGAACACCGGCTCTTTCTATGACATGGTGACCAGGTGAATCCAGGTGAAAGCTATGATCCCTTATTGATGTCACTTTGTTAAATCCACTTCATCAGTGTAGATGAAGGAGAGGAGACACATTAAAGAAGTATTTTTAAGCCTTGAGACAATTGAGACATGGATTGTGTGTGTGTGTCATTCAGAGGGTGAATGGGAAAGACATTTAAGTGCCTTTGAACGGGGGTAACTTGACACAACTGTGGGAAGCATTGGAGTCAACATGGGCCAGCATTCCTGTGGAACGCTTTCGACACCTTGTAGAGTCCACAACCCGACAAATTGAGGCTGTTCTGAGGGCAAAATCAATATTAGGAAGGTGTTCTTAATGTTTTGTACACTCAGTGCATAACCATACACAGTATCCATCAGATTTACTGTGGTATAAAACCCAGTTCCTCCTAGTAATCTCAGTCCTACAGTATCCAGAACTTATAGATAGGGATATCTATGTGTTCTGATGGTGGTTACCTCCAACGTTGTAGCCCAAACAGGAGTTCTGGTCGCAGTAGCCAGCAGCACCAGCAGGGCCCGTGGATCCAGGGGTGCCCGGTCGCCCTGGGGTGCCCTGGCTGCCTGGTCTACCGGCAGGACCTTGGCTGCCTGTACGGCCCTCTCCTAGAAGACCTGTGGAGGCAAGATACACAGTTAGTAACAGGATCTACATGGGACAAATTACACACCAAAAACCAGTCTCTTGCTACGGCTGACCATGTGGTAAACTGTAGAGATAAAATAATGAAAACTATGTTTTATGAATCGTCCCTCCTGTTACTTCTGCAATGACAAACTAGGATGTAAAATAGTCTGTGTGTTGTTGAGTGTCCAGACTGCAGGCAGTGTGTATAAATACGTGTGGGTTCCCTCAGAATAATGCCCTGAACCCAGATCAGACCGTTTGGATTCATTTATTATCCTACTTCTGTTGAAGTTTCCACTACAGAAGCATGTCCTTCAGCCCAGTCCCAGCCCAGTTTGACTACAGCAGTCCAGTTTGACTACAGCAGCCTAGTTTCAGTCCAGTTTGACTACAGCAGCCTAGTTTCAGTCCAGTTTGACTACAGCAGCCCAGTTTGACTACAGCAGCCCAGTTCCAGCCCAGTTTGACTACAGCAGTCCAGTTTGACTACAGCAGCCCAGTTTGACTACAGCAGCCCAGTTCCAGCCCAGTTTTACTACAGCAGTCCAGTTCCAGTCCAGTTTGACTACAGCAGTCCAGTCCCAGCCCAGTTTGACTACAGCAGTCCAGTTTTACTACAGCAGCCCAGTTTGACTACAGCAGCCCAGTTTTACTACAGCAGTCCAGTTTGACTACAGCTGCCCAGTTTGACTACAGCAGTCCAGTTTGACTACAGCAGCCCAGTTTTACTACAGCAGTCCAGTCCCAGCCCAGTTTGACCACAGCAGTGCAGTTTGACTACAGCTGCCCAGTTTGACTACAGCAGTCCAGTTTGACTACAGCAGTCTAGTTTGACTACAGCAGTCCAGTTTGACTACAGCTGCCCAGTTTGACTACAGCAGTCCAGTTTGACTACAGCTGCCCAGTTTGACTACAGCAGTCCAGTTTGACTACAGCAGCCCAGTTTGACTACAGCAGTACAGTTTGACTGCAGCAGTCCAGTTCCAGCCCAGTTTGACTACAGCAGCCCAGTTCCAGTCCAGTTTGACTACAGCAGCCCAGTTTGACTACAGCAGTCCAGATCCAGTCCAGTTTGACCACAGCAGCCCAGTTTGACTACAACTGCCCAGTTCCAGTCCAGTTTGACTACAGCAGCCCAGTTTGACAACAGCAGTCCAGTCCCAGCCCAGTTTGACTACAGCAGCCCAGTTTGACTACAGCAGTCCAGTTCCAGTCCAGTTTGACTACAGCAGCCCAGTTTGACTATAGCAGTCCAGTTTGACTACAGCAGCCCAGTCCCAGTCCAGTTTGACTACAGCTGCCCAGTTCCAGTCCAGTTTGACTACAGCAGTCCAGTTTGACTATAGCAGTCCAGTTTGACTACAGCAGTCCAGTTTGACTACAGCAGCCCAGTCCCAGTCCAGTTTGACTACAGCTGCCCAGTTCCAGCCCAGTTTGACTACAGCAGCCCAGTCCCAGTCCAGTTTGACTACAGCAGCCCAGTCCCAGTCTAGTTTGACTACAGCAGTCCAGTCCCAGCCCAGTTTGACTACAGCAGTCCAGTTTAACTACAGCAGTCCAGTCCCAGCCAAGTTTGACTACAGCAGTCCAGTCCAAGCCCAGTTTGACTACAGCAGTCCAGTTTGACTACAGCAGTCCAGTCCCAGCCCAGTTTGACCACAGCAGTCCAGTTTAACTACAGCAGTCCAGTTTGACTACAGCAGTCCAGTCCCAGCCCAGTTTTACTACAGCAGCCCAGTTTGACTACAGCTGCCCAGTTTGACTACAGCAGCCCAGTTTGACTACAGCAGCCCAGTCCCAGTCCAGTTTGACTACAGCAGTCCAGTACCAGCCCAGTTTGACCACAGCAGTCCAGTTTGACTACAGCAGTCCAGTCCCAGCCCAGTTTTACTACAGCAGCCCAGTTTGACTACAGCAGTCCAGTTTGACTACAGCAGTCCAGTCCCAGCCCAGTTTGACTACAGCAGTCCAGTTTGACTACAGCAGTCCAGTTCCAGTCCAGTTTGACTACAGCAGCCCAGTTTGACTACAGCAGCCCAGTTTGACTACAGCAGTCCAGTTCCAGCCCAGTTTGACTACAGCAGCCCAGTTTGACTACAGCAGCCCAGTTTGACTACAGCAGTCCAGTCCCAGCCCAGTTTGACTACAGCAGTCCAGTTTGACTACAGCAGCCCAGTTTGACCACAGCAGTCCAGTTTGACTACAGCTGCCCAGTTTGACTACAGCAGTCCAGTTTGACTACAGCAGTCTAGTTTGACTACAGCAGCCCAGTTTGACCACAGCAGTCCAGTTTGACTACAGCTGCCCAGTTTGACTACAGCAGTCCAGTTTGACTACAGCAGTCCAGTTTGACTACAGCAGCCCAGTTTGACCACAGCAGTCCAGTTTGACTACAGCTGCCCAGTTTGACTACAGCAGTCCAGTTTGACTACAGCAGTCTAGTTTGACTACAGCAGCCCAGTTTGACCACAGCAGTCCAGTTTGACTACAGCTGCCCAGTTTGACTACAGCTGCCCAGTTTGACTACAGCAGTCCAGTTTGACTACAGCTGCCCAGTTTGACTACAGCTGCCCAGTTTGACTACAGCAGTCCAGTTTGACTACAGCAGCCCAGTTTGACTACAGCAGCCCAGTTTGACTACAGCAGCCCAGTTTGACTACAGCAGTACAGTTTGACTACAGCAGTCCAGTTCCAGCCCAGTTTGACTACAGCAGCCCAGTTTGACTACAGCAGTCCAGTTTGACTACAGCAGCCCAGTTTGACTACAGCAGTACAGTTTGACTACAGCAGTCCAGTTCCAGCCCAGTTTGACTACAGCAGTCCAGTTTGACTACAGCAGCCCAGTCCCAGTCTAGTTTGACTACAGCAGTCCAGTTTGACTACAGCAGCCCAGTCCCAGTCTAGTTTGACTACAGCAGTCCAGTTCCAGTCTAGTTTGACTACAGCAGCCCAGTTTGACTACAGCAGCCCAGTCCCAGTCTAGTTTGACTACAGCAGCCCAGTTCCAGTCTAGTTTGACTACAGCAGCCCAGTCCCAGCCCCAGTTCCAGCCATGAACACACATTCCTATGTTTGCTGACATGGCAACAATCTGAGGCGTTGTGGTGCTCAGTGAGATATGAGTTTAATCCTCATTTACAGAGTTCTGCTTTTGGTTCTAAAAATATCATCCCTGATTTCCATGAAAGTAGTAAAGCCTCTGCCAGGACCCACAGTCTCCTGATGTTTCATCGTGAACTTTCACAAATGTTGTTTTGTCATTAATACCATTCAGAGAACTTTGTCAGAGTTGAGTATCGATTAAACAACAATCAGATGCATTGTCCTGTATTGATTTTCTGCTTAAATAAATTGTAGTTTACAAAGAAGAATCAATACAAAGGGTTTGTTTCTCCCCAAAATATTGTCCAAACATCTGTTTGACATTATAGACAGCAATCCAAGACAGATCAACTTTAAATCCAAAACACATGAGGATTTTTCTGTTGTTATTAAAAGTTTCAAATGTTGTTTTCTTTCCAGAAAACCCCTAGTAAGAGGAATTTCACTGCAGTCACAGTGTAGTCTGAATACACGACAGTTCTCAATCAACAAAATAGTGTGGCCTTTGATTGACATGTTTTTATTAAAGTGTGTCAGCCGTTAGTGTCCCATGAAACCCATACTGTCCTAAAAACACCTCTCATTATTGTGTTGGATTGTCTCTATAAGGTGGCAGTGAATGGGGTGCATATCTATGCATGTATTATCTGGCATTTCTAAATGCTTGAGGGAGGATTGTGGAGGGAAGACGAGTGGGGGGGTGAAGGGAGGATGACAAGGAGAAGTAAGATGGATGGTGAGGGGGGTGAAGGGAGGATGACAAGGAGAAGTAAGATGAAGGTGAGGGGGGTGAAGGGAGGATGACAAGGAGAAGTAAGATGAAGGTGAGGGGGGTGAAGGGAGGATGACAAGGAGAAGTAAGATGAAGGTGAGGGGGGTGAAGGGAGGATGACAAGGAGAAGTAAGTGTACACAGTGTACATACTCCATGTGGATTAGTATACACTGTCTCTACATACTCCATGTGGATTAGTATACACTGTCTCTACATACTCCATGTGGATTAGTATAAACTGTCTCTACATACTCCATGTGGATTAGTATAAACTGTCTCTACATACTGCATGTGGATTAGTATAAACTGTCTCTACATACTCCATGTGGATTAGTATAAACTGTCTCTACATACTGCATGTGGATTAGTATACACTGTCTCTACATACTGCATGTGGATTAGTATAAACTCTGCCTCTACATACTGCATGTGGATTAGTATAAACTGTCTCTACATACTGCATGTGGATTAGTATAAACTGTCTCTACATACTGCATGTGGATTAGTATAAACTCTGCCTCTACATACTGCATGTGGATTAGTATAAACTGTCACTACATACTGCATGTGGATTAGTATAAACTCTGCCTCTACATACTGCATGTGGATTAGTATAAACTCTGTCTCTACATACTGCATGTGGATTAGTATAAACTGTCACTACATACTGCATGTGGATTAGTATAAACTCTGTCTCTACATACTGCATGTGGATTAGTATAAACTCTGTCTCTACATACTGCATGTGGATTAGCATAAACTGTCTCTACATACTGCATGTGGATTAGTATAAACTGTCTCTACATACTGCATGTGGATTAGTATAAACTCTGTCTCTACATACTACATGTGGATTAGTATAAACTCTGTCTCTACATACTGCATGTCGATTAGTATAAACTATCTCTACATACTGCATGTGGATTAGTATAAACTCTTTCTCTACATACTGCATGTGGATTAGTATAAACTCTGCCTCTACATACTGCATGTGGATTAGTATAAACTGTCTATAAATACTGTTTGTGGATTAGTAAAACAATGGAAAGTTTTGTTTAAATCAAAATGGGTGCACATTTTTTACCCTATGTTCTGTTTGTTGTGGCAGCACCACTTCACCAAGTCAACTTCCTGTATATGCAAATGTATTTGGCGAATAAAGGTGATTGTGATTCTGTAAGATGGAAGGATGAGAGGGAGGAGTGTGAGAGGATGTAAGGTGAGGGAGGGAGGAGTGTGATGGGAGGAGATGAGAGGCGTGATGAGAGAATGTAAGGGGCTGATGGTCCTTACCTGGTGGCCCTGGTGGACCTCTGGGGCCCTGTGTCCCCACACCTTGACTCCCCCTCTCCCCCTTCTCTCCTGGGAGACCTGAGGACAGACGACACACAAAGTACATATGACCTTGACCTTAACAGAAAGTCACCATGTCCTCATGTAACTTCTCACATTCTCCTAGTTCCTCTCTGATACCCAATACACTGTTCTTCATCTAGTCAGACTGTCCTCTACTATGTCTGGTCTTCATCTAGTCAGACTGTCCTCCTCTACTATGTCTGGTCTTCATCTAGTCAGACTGTCCTCTACTATGTCTGGTCTTCATCTAGTCAGACTGTCCTCTACTATGTCTGGTCTTCATCTAGTCAGACTGTCCTCCTCTACTATGTCTGGTCTTCATCTAGTCCGACTGTCCTCTACTATGTCTGGTCTTCATCTAGTCAGACTGTCCTCTACTATGTCTGGTCTTCATCTCGTCAGACTGTCCTCCTCTACTATGTCTGGTCTTCATCTAGTCAGACTGTCCTCTACTATGTCTGGTCTTCATCTAGTCAGACTCTCCTCTACTATGTCTGGTCTTCATCTAGTCAGACTGTCCTCTACTATGTCTGGTCTTCATCTAGTCAGACTGTCCTCTACTATGTCTGGTCTTCATCTAGTCAGACTGTCCTCTACTATGTCTGGTCTTCATCTAGTCAGACTGTCCTCTACTATGTCTGGTCTTCATCTAGTCAGACTGTCCTCTACTATGTCTGGTCTTCATCTAGTCAGACTGTCCTCCTCTACTATGTCTGGTCTTCATCTAGTCAGACTGTCCTCTACTATGTCTGGTCTTCATCTAGTCAGACTGTCCTCCTCTACTATGTCTGGTCTTCATCTAGTCAGACTGTCCTCTACTATGTCTGGTCTTCATCTAGTCAGACTGTCCTCTACTATGTCTGGTCTTCATCTAGTCAGACTGTCCTCTACTATGTCTGGTCTTCATCTAGTCAGACTGTCCTCTACTATGTCTGGTCTTCATCTAGTCAGACTGTCCTCTACTATGTCTGGTCTTCATCTAGTCAGACTGTCCTCTACTATGTCTGGTCTTCATCTAGTCAGACTGTCCTCTACTATGTCTGTTCTTCATCTAGTCAGACTGTCCTCTACTATGTCTGGTCTTCATCTAGTCAGACTGTCCTCCTCTACTATGTCTGGTCTTCATCTAGTCAGACTGTCCTCTACTATGTCTGGTCTTCATCTAGTCAGACTGTCCTCCTCTACTATGTCTGGTCTTCATCTAGTCAGACTGTCCTCTACTATGTCTGTTCTTCATCTAGTCAGACTGTCCTCTACTATGTCTGGTCTTCATCTAGTCAGACTGTCCTCCTCTACTATGTCTGGTCTTCATCTAGTCAGACTGTCCTCTACTATGTCTGTTCTTCATCTAGTCAGACTGTCCTCCTCTACTATGTCTGGTCCTCATCTAGTCAGACTGTCCTCTACTATGTCTGTTCTTCATCTAGTCAGACTGTCCTCTACTATGTCTGGTCTTCATCTAGTCAGACTGTCCTCCTCTACTATGTCTGGTCCTCATCTAGTCAGACTGTCCTCTACTATGTCTGTTCTTCATCTAGTCAGACTGTCCTCTACTATGTCTGGTCTTCATCTAGTCAGACTGTCCTCCTCTACTATGTCTGGTCTTCATCTAGTCCGACTGTCCTCTACTATGTCTGGTCTTCATCTAGTCAGACTGTCCTCCTCTACTATGTCTGGTCTTCATCTAGTCAGACTGTCCTCTACTATGTCTGGTCTTCATCTAGTCAGACTGTCCTCCTCTACTATGTCTGGTCTTCATCTAGTCAGACTGTCCTCTACTATGTCTGGTCTTCATCTAGTCAGACTGTCCTCCTCTACTATGTCTGGTCTTCATCTAGTCAGACTGTCCTCTACTATGTCTGGTCCTCATCTAGTCAGACTGTCTTCTACTATGTCTGGTCCTCATCTAGTCAGACTGTCCTCCTCTACTATGTCTGGTCTTCATCTAGTCCGACTGTCCTCTACTATGTCTGGTCTTCATCTAGTCAGACTGTCCTCTACTATGTCTGGTCTTCATCTAGTCAGACTGTCCTCTACTATGTCTGGTCTTCATCTAGTCAGACTGTCCTCCTCTACTATGTCTGGTCTTCATCTAGTCAGACTGTCCTCCTCTACTATGTCTGGTCCTCATCTAGTCAGAATGTCCTCCTCTACTATGTCTGGTCTTCATCTAGTCAGACTGTCCTCTACTATGTCTGGTCTTCATCTAGTCCGACTGTCCTCTACTATGTCTGGTCTTCATCTAGTCAGACTGTCCTCCTCTACTATGTCTGGTCCTCATCTAGTCAGACTGTCCTCCTCTACTATGTCTGTTCTTCATCTAGTCAGACTGTCCTCTACTATGCCTGGTCTTCATCTAGTCAGACTGTCCTCCTCTACTATGTCTGGTCTTCATCTAGTCAGACTGTCCTCTACTATGTCTGGTCTTCATCTAGTCAGACTGTCCTCCTCTACTATGTCTGGTCTTCATCTAGTCAGACTGTCCTCTACTATGTCTGGTCTTCATCTAGTCCGACTGTCCTCTACTATGTCTGGTCTTCATCTAGTCAGACTGTCCTCTACTATGTCTGGTCTTCATCTAGTCAGACTGTCCTCTACTATGTCTGGTCTTCATCTAGTCAGACTGTCCTCTACTATGTCTGGTCTTCATCTAGTCAGACTGTCCTCCTCTACTATGTCTGGTCTTCATCTAGTCAGACTGTCCTCCTCTACTATGTCTGGTCCTCATCTAGTCAGACTGTCCTCTACTATGTCTGTTCTTCATCTAGTCAGACTGTCCTCTACTATGTCTGGTCTTCATCTAGTCAGACTGTCCTCCTCTACTATGTCTGGTCCTCATCTAGTCAGACTGTCCTCTACTATGTCTGTTCTTCATCTAGTCAGACTGTCCTCTACTATGTCTGGTCTTCATCTAGTCAGACTGTCCTCCTCTACTATGTCTGGTCTTCATCTAGTCCGACTGTCCTCTACTATGTCTGGTCTTCATCTAGTCAGACTGTCCTCCTCTACTATGTCTGGTCTTCATCTAGTCAGACTGTCCTCTACTATGTCTGGTCTTCATCTAGTCAGACTGTCCTCCTCTACTATGTCTGGTCTTCATCTAGTCAGACTGTCCTCTACTATGTCTGGTCTTCATCTAGTCAGACTGTCCTCCTCTACTATGTCTGGTCTTCATCTAGTCAGACTGTCCTCTACTATGTCTGGTCCTCATCTAGTCAGACTGTCTTCTACTATGTCTGGTCCTCATCTAGTCAGACTGTCCTCCTCTACTATGTCTGGTCTTCATCTAGTCCGACTGTCCTCTACTATGTCTGGTCTTCATCTAGTCAGACTGTCCTCTACTATGTCTGGTCTTCATCTAGTCAGACTGTCCTCTACTATGTCTGGTCTTCATCTAGTCAGACTGTCCTCCTCTACTATGTCTGGTCTTCATCTAGTCAGACTGTCCTCCTCTACTATGCCTGGTCCTCATCTAGTCAGAATGTCCTCCTCTACTATGTCTGGTCTTCATCTAGTCAGACTGTCCTCTACTATGTCTGGTCTTCATCTAGTCCGACTGTCCTCTACTATGTCTGGTCTACATCTAGTCAGACTGTCCTCCTCTACTATGTCTGGTCCTCATCTAGTCAGACTGTCCTCCTTTACTATGTCTGTTCTTCATCTAGTCAGACTGTCCTCTACTATGCCTGGTCTTCATCTAGTCAGACTGTCCTCCTCTACTATGTCTGGTCTTCATCTAGTCCGACTGTCCTCTACTATGTCTGGTCTTCATCTAGTCAGACTGTCCTCCTCTACTATGTCTGGTCTTCATCTAGTCAGACTGTCCTCTACTATGTCTGGTCTTCATCTAGTCAGACTGTCCTCTACTATGTCTGGTCTTCATCTAGTCAGACTGTCCTCCTCTACTATGTCTGGTCTTCATCTAGTCAGACTGTCCTCCTCTACTATGTCTGGTCTTCATCTAGTCAGACTGTCCTCCTCTACTATGTCTGGTCTTCATCTAGTCAGACTGTCCTCCTCTACTATGTCTGGTCTTCATCTAGTCAGACTGTCCTCCTCTACTATGTCTGGTCTTCATCTAGTCAGACTGTCCTCCTCTACTATGTCTGGTCTTCATCTAGTCAGACTGTCCTCCTCTACTATGTCTGGTCTTCATCTAGTCAGATTGTCCTCTACTATGTCTGGTCTTCATCTAGTCAGACTGTCCTCTACTATGTCTGGTCTTCATCTAGTCAGACTGTCCTCTACTATGTCTGGTCTTCATCTAGTCAGTCTGTCATCTACTATGTCTGGTCTTCATCTAGTCAGACTGTCCTCCTCTACTATGTCTGGTCCTCATCTAGTCAGACTGTCCTCTACTATGTCTGGTCCTCATCTAGTCAGACTGTCCTCTACTATGTCTCGTCCTCATCTAGTCAGACTGTCCTCTACTATGTCTGGTCTTCATCTAGTCAGACTGTCCTCCTCTACTATGTCTGGTCCTCATCTAGTCAGACTGTCCTCTACTATGTCTGGTCTTCATCTAGTCAGACTGTCCTCTACTATGTCTGGTCTTCATCTAGTCCGACTGTCCTGCTCTACTATGTCTGGTCTTCATCTAGTCAGACTGTCCTCCTCTACTATGTCTGGTCTTCATCTAGTCAGACTGTCCTCTACTATGTCTGGTCTTCATCTAGTCCGACTGTCCTCCTCTACTATGTCTGGTCTTCATCTAGTCAGACTGTCCTCTACTATGTCTGGTCTTCATCTAGTCAGACTGTCCTCCTCTACTAAGTCTGGTCTTCATCTAGTCAGACTGTCCTCTACTATGTCTGGTCTTCATCTAGTCAGACTGTCCTCTACTATGTCTGGTCTTCATCTAGTCAGACTGTCCTCTACTATGTCTGGTCTTCATCTAGTCAGACTGTCCTCCTCTACTATGTCTGGTCCTCATCTAGTCAGACTGTCCTCCTCTACTATGTCTGGTCTTCATCTAGTCAGACTGTCCTCTACTATGTCTGGTCCTCATCTAGTCAGACTGTCCTCTACTATGTCTGGTCTTCATCTAGTCAGACTGTCCTCCTCTACTATGTCTGGTCTTCATCTAGTCAGACTGTCCTCTACTATGTCTGGTCTTCATCTAGTCAGACTGTCCTCTACTATGTCTGGTCCTCATCTAGTCAGACTGTCCTCTACTATGTCTGGTCTTCATCTAGTCAGACTGTCCTCCTCTACTATGTCTGGTCTTCATCTAGTCAGACTGTCCTCCTCTACTATGTCTGGTCTTCATCTAGTCAGACTGTCCTCTACTATGTCTGGTCCTCATCTAGTCAGACTGTCCTCCTCTACTATGTCTGGTCTTCATCTAGTCAGACTGTCCTCTACTATGTCTGGTCTTCATCTAGTCCGACTGTCCTCTACTATGTCTGGTCTTCATCTAGTCAGACTGTCCTCCTCTACTATGTCTGGTCTTCATCTAGTCCGACTGTCCTCTACTATGCCTGGTCTTCATCTAGTCAGACTGTCCTCTACTATGTCTGGTCTTCATCTAGTCAGACTGTCCTTTACTATGTCTGGTCTTCATCTAGTCAGACTGTCCTCCTCTACTATGTCTGGTCTTCATCTAGTCAGACTGTCCTCTACTATGTCTGGGCTTCATCTAGTCAGACTGTCCTCCTCTACTATGTCTGGTCTTCATCTAGTCAGACTGTCCTCTACTATGTCTGGTCTTCATCTAGTCAGACTGTCCTCTACTATGTCTGGTCTTCATCTAGTCAGACTGTCTTCTACTATGCCCTGCCAATCATTGAATTAACTGCTCAATTAGCCAGTACTCTTTCCTCTGGTGGCTGTGCCCAACCTAGTCCATTAGTATGTCTTGGTTTTCCTGCTGTACCGTCCCCTGCCAAGCTTAACCAAGCCAAGCTCCTGTTCTAGCAAGTCCTGCCAAGCTGAGTCAGAGGAGTGGTGGTTTGTGGTGATGTTTAACACCAGGCTGACACTCTGTTGTGGTGTTGTTTAACACCAGGCTGACACTCTGTTGTGGTGTTGTTTAACACCAGGCTGACACTCTGTTGTGGTGTTGTTTAACACCAGGCTGACACTCTGTTGTGGTGTTGTTTAACACCAGGCTGACACTCTGCTGTGGTGTTGTTTAACACCAGGCTGACACTCTGTTGTGGTGTTGTTTAACACCAGGCTGTTTGTGTATAATGTTCTGTCATATTCCTGTTTGTGTGTAATGTTCTGTCATATTCCTGTTTGTGTGTAATGTTCTGTCATATTCCTGTTTGTGTATAATGTTCTGTCATATTCCTGTTTGTATGTAATGTTCTGTCATATTCCTGTTTGTGTGTAATGTTCTGTCATATTCCTGTTTGTGTGTAATGTTCTGTCATATTCCTGTTTGTGTGTAATGTTCTGTCATATTCCTGTTTGTGTGTAATGTTCTGTCATATTCCTGTTTCTGTATAATGTTCTGTCATATTCCTGTTTGTATGTAATGTTCTGTCATATTCCTGTTTGAGTGTAATGTTCTGTCATATTCCTGTTTGTTCCTTGTGATATGTCTGTTGTTTTTATGGACATGATTCTTCTGAAAAACCTATTTCCCCCTGAGGAATGATAAAGCTTTCTACCACTACCATCTGTAACTTTGTTTCATACATTTGAATGTTTCAGACCGGTCAGTTTTATCTGTATGTAATGTTGCTGGAGCCTACTACTTTCAATGATCTAATCAATTCAACCAATCAATCAATATCTCTAGCTATGAGGATGTTTCAGACTGGTCAGTCATATCTCTAGCTATGAGGATGTTTCAGACTGGTCAGTCATATCTCTAGCTATGAGGATGTTTCAGACCGGTCAGTCATATCTCTAGCTATGAGGATGTTTCAGACTGGTCAGTCATATCTCTAGCTATGAGGATGTTTCAGACTGGTCAGTCATATCTCTAGCTATGAGGATGTTTCAGACTGGTCAGTCATATCTCTAGCTATGAGGATGTTTCAGACTGGTCAGTCATATCTCTAGCTATGAGGATGTTTCAGACTGGTCAGTCATATCTCTAGCTATGAGGATGTTTCAGACTGGTCAGTCATATCTCTAGCTATGAGGATGTTTCAGACTGGTCAGTCATATCTCTAGCTATGAGGATGTTTCAGACTGGTCAGTCATATCTCTAGCTATGAGGATGTTTCAGACCGGTCAGTCATATCTCTAGCTATGAGGATGTTTCAGACCGGTCAGTCATATCTCTAGCTATGATGATGTTTCAGATCGGTCAGTCATATCTCTAGCTATGATAATGTTTCAGACTGGTCAGTCATATCTCTAGCTATGAGGATGTTTCAGACTGGTCAGTCATATCTCTAGCTATGAGGATGTTTCAGACCGGTCAGTCATATCTCTAGCTATGAGGATGTTTCAGACCGGTCAGTCATATCTCTAGCTATGAGGATGTTTCTGGCTCTGTTGGTCTGGGCAGGAGGGGAGGAGAAATCCAACCCAGGACCTGTTCCTTCCATCAACAGTGTGAGTGACAGACCAGGGACACAATCATGAAAAGACAACTAGGAAAGTTAGAAAATGTGTTTTACATTTCTGTCATTACCAGACACACTTATCCTGAGTGACTTACAGTAGTGAGTCCATACATTTTCATACTTTTTTTGTACTGGTCCCTCATGGGAATCAAACTCACAACCCTGGCGTAGGAAGTGCCATCCTCTACCATCTGAGCCACACGGGAGTTCAGGCCAAGGAGTCAATATAAAACATATAACATACTAGAAAGTAATTGAATTCTGATTCAAATGATCAGATACTAGAAAGTCATTGGTTTGTGCTACACGTTAGCGTGGCTACAGTATGAATGGGAAGCTGAAGTTTAAGGTGTGGATATAGAACAGATAATATACTGGTTTGTTATGGCCATCCAACAGAGCCTATTGGAGCAATAAGGCACGAGGAGGTGTAGTATATGGCCAATATACCACAGCTAAAGGCTGTCCTTAAGCACGACACAACGCGGAGTGCCTGGACACAGCCCTTAGCCATGGTATATTGGCCATATATCACAAACCCCCAAGGTGCCTTATTGCTATCATAAACTGGTTACCAACGTAGTTAGAGCAGTAAAAATAAATGTTTTGTCATACCCATGGTACACGGTCTGATATATCACGGCCGTCAGCCAATCAGCATTCAGGGATCGATCCACCCAGTTTATAATGATGTATAAACACTGTACTGTACCTCTCTCCCCCGGTCGTCCATCCTGTCCGTTGGTCCCAGGGAACCCTGGTCTGCCTGTGGGCCCCCCTTCTCCCTGTGGCCCTGGCAGACCCCTGCGACCGGGCTCTCCTGGAGGTCCTGGTACCGTCCTCACAGACACTGACTGGCTGGGGATCTGGTTCAGGATGGAGCTGTAGCGAGACAGGTGACCTGAGGGAGGAAGAGGGGAGGGGATGGAGAGGTTTGGGGGTGAGTAGGATGAGGGACTGTTGTAGAGAACAGTATGTATGGACAAAAATAACTAGAGAGAGAGAGAGAGAGAGAGAGAGAGAAAGAGAAGAGAGAGAGAGAAGCTGGGTTGAAAACTCACTCTGAATCAGTTGCTCACACACTTGGCGTGCTAAGGCCCTGACGGTAGCTTGAGACTGCAGGTCTCCCTACAAAACAAAAAAAGCACTGGATTGAGAGAGATAGAGAGAGAGAGAGAGAGAGAGAGAGAGAGAGAGAGAGAGAGAGAGAGAGAGAGAGGAGAGAGAGAGAGAGAGAGAGAGAGAGAGAGAGAGAGGAGAGAGAGAGAGAGAGAGAGAGAGAGAGAGGAGAGAGAGAGAGAGAGAGAGGAGAGAGAGAGAAGAGAGAGAGAGAGAGAGAGAGAGAGAGGAGAGAGAGAGAGAGAGAGAGAGAGAGGAGAGAGAGAGAGAGAGAGAGAGAGAGAGAGAGAGAGAGAGAGAGAGAGAGAGAGAGAGAGGAGAGAGAGAGAGAGAGAGAGAGAGAGAGAGAGAGGAGAGAGAGAGAGAGAGAGAGAGAGAGAGAGAGAGAGAGAGAGAGAGAGAGAGAGAGAGAGAGAGAGGAGAGAGAAGAGAGAGAGAGAGAGAGAGGAGAGAGAGAGAGAGAGGAGAGAGAGAGAGAGAGAGAGAACACTCCCAGGGGGCATGTTTAATGAACTAGTCTGTGTGTGTGTGGGAGTTTAATAACTCCACTCCACCTTTAACTCTGAGGCTGGGGGCCTTTTGTGTTGAAGTCTCCCAACAATCCAAGAGACTGACAAGAAAATAACACAGAGCTTTAATCTTACAAAGCAAAGAGGTTTTGATCCAAGGCTATTTAAATTGAACACAACATCCTCCTAAAAGGCTTGAATAAACACAGTGTACCTGAATGGCTGGGGTTTGATTTAACTGTTCTTGCAGGACTTGCATGAACTCCTAGAAAACACACTGTGGAGCTTTAAACTGATGGAGGAAGGCAGAGAGCTGTGAAGAGACAACTGCATCCCAAACGGCACCCTAGTCCCTATATAGTGCACTACTTATGACCAAGACCCATAGGGCTCTGATTAAAAGTAGTGCACTATATAGGGAATAGGGTGCCATTTGGGATGCATGTTTCATCTGAGACACAGGGCTGTTAGAGAGCCTCTTAATCCCAGAGCTGATAAACTGCAATTATGCCTGATTTGAGGTTTGAAGCTATGAAAGTATTTCTACACTCCACTTGAATATAAACTGTGTCTGAAATGAAGCATTGGTCTGAGAGTGAACTTACCCGTTCACCCTTGTCTCCTTTGGTACCAGCAGAGCCCTGTAACAGAGATAATATATTATAAACATCCTTTGGTACCAGCAGGTCCCTGTAACAGAGAGAATATATTATAAACATCCTTTGGTACCAGCAGAGCCCTGTAACAGAGATAATATATTATAAACATCCTTTGGTACCAGCAGAGCCCTGTAACAGAGATAATATATTATAAACATCCTTTGGTACCAGCAGAGCCCTGTAACAGAGATAATATATTATAAACATCCTTTGGTACCAGCAGAGCCCTGTAACAGAGATAATATATTATAAACATCCTTTGGTACCAGCAGAGCCCTGTAACAGAGATAATATATTATAAACATCCTTTGGTACCAGCAGAGCCCTGTAACAGAGATAATATATTATAAACATCCTTTGGTACCAGCAGAGCCCTGTAACAGAGAGAATATATTATAAACATCCTTTGGTACCAGCAGAGCCCTGTAACAGAGAGAATATATTATAAACATCCTTTGGTACCAGCAGAGCCCTGTAACAGAGAGAATATATTATAAACACACTCCTCTTTGGAAATGTAATGGAAGGAAGAGTATGCATGGTCATTTTTCTCCCACTAAGTTTCAAAGTGCTTTTGTTCTGACTCACAGTCTGTTTAGGAAAGCTTGTCCAAGTCCCCTGTAGTAGAAACACAGTGACTGTTAGAGGTTAATGACCTGCTGGATCGTGTGCTGTCTGTTTTCCTTCGCCAAACACATAAAGCAAATGGATGCATATGTGAGCTAACACATTAGACACCAGAGACATAAAGTTCCCATGAATATGATGGCCATTTAACGGTTCTGATATCATGCATGTAACTTGGACCACAGTATTTGAGGAGAGAGGTCATTCGCTCTTTTGTGAAACATGGAGTCATGCATCGACTACTTTAACCGCGTGCGTGCGTTTGTGCGTGTGTGTGTGTGTGTGTGTGTGTGTGTGTGTGTGTGTGTGTGTGTGTGTGTGTGTGTGTGTGTGTGTGTGTGTGTGTGTGTGTGTGTGTGTGTGTGTGTGTGTGTGTGTCAAGTGTAGAGTATATTCCAGGAATAATATGCCAAGAGTGGACACTGGAGGAGAGAGGTGGAGCTCAGTGTGGACCCTAGCTGATCTTCTACCTCTCATCGCCATGACAACCACACTGACAAAACACACACTCACACAGCCAGTCAGACGAGAGCTCTCCTGAGACCCGTGGAAAAGGGCAGCTATGACAAGTGTCTGAACATTTTAGTGGGATGTGACCAGATTACAGTGAAGTATAAGGTTTTACTTAGCAAGAAGAAGATGGGACAGAGAACCTAGGAAACATGAGAGAGGAAACACGAAGGAGACCATAATATGCCATATGGGAGAACTTCTACATGGGAGAGCCAACTGCTTTGAGGCACACAATATGAAACACCAACAGCTGCCACCATATCCATCCACAGAATAGATGCTGACGTTGATAACCCTTATAAAACAGCCACAAACATCTCATATTGTAATCCAAACAAACCCAAGGCTGGAAGTTTCTCACAGGCTAATGACCTTCATGCAAAGAGACAGATATCTAGCTGGTCACAGGCTAATGACCTTCATGCAAAGAGACAGATATCTAGCTGGTCACAGGCTAATGACCTTCATGCAAAGAGACAGATATCTAGCTGGTCACAGGCTAATGATCTTCCTGTGTAGAGACAGATATCTAGCTGGTCACAGGCTAATGATCCTCATGTGTAGAGACAGATATCTAGCTGGTCATAGGCTAATGACCTTCATGTGTAGAGACAGATATCTAGCTGGTCACAGGCTAATGACCTTCCTGTGTAGAGACAGATATCTAGCTGGTCACAGGCTAATGATCTTCATGTGTAGAGACACATATCTAGCTGGTCACAGGCTAATGATCTTCATGTGTAGAGACAGATATCTAGCTGGTCACAGGCTAATGATCCTCATGTGTAGAGACAGATATCTAGCTGGTCACAGGCTAATGATCCTCATGTGTAGAGACATATATCTAGCTGGTCACAGGCTAATGATCTTCATGTAAAGAGACATATATCTAGCTGGTCACAGGCTAATGATCTTCATGTAAAGAGACAGATATCTAGCTGGTCACAGGCTAATGATCCTCATGTGTAGAGACAGATATCTAGCTGGTCACAGGCTAATGATCCTCATGTGTTGAGACAGATATCTAGCTGGTCACAGGCTAATGATCTTCATGTGTGGAGACAGATATCTAGCTGGTCACAGGCTAATGATCTTCATGTAAAGAGACAGATATCTAGCTGGTCACAGGCTAATGATCTTTATGTAAAGAGACAGATATCTAGCTGGTCACAGGCTAATGATCCTCATGTGTAGAGACAGATATCTAGCTGGTCACAGGCTAATGATCTTCATGTAAAGAGACAGATATCTAGCTAGTCACAGGCTAATGATCTTCATGTGTAGAGACAGATATCTAGCTGGTCACAGACTAATGATCCTCATGTGTAGAGACAGATATCTAGCTGGTCACAGGCTAATGATCGCATGTAAAGAGACAGATATCTAGCTGGTCACAGGCTAATGATCTTCATGTGTAGAGACAGATATCTAGCTGGTCACAGGCTAATGATCTTCATGTGTAGAGACAGATATCTAGCTGGTCACAGGCTAATGATCCTCATGTGTAGAGACAGATATCTAGCTAGTCACAGGCTAATGATCTGCATGTGTAGAGACAGATATCTAGCTGGTCACAGGCTAATGATCCTCATGTGTAGAGACAGATATCTAGCTGGTCACAGGCTAATGACCTTCCTGTGTAGAGACAGATATCTAGCTGGTCACAGGCTAATGATCTTCCTGTGTAGAGACAGATATCTAGCTGGTCACAGGCTAATGATCTTCCTGTGTAGAGACACATATCTAGCTGGGATCAGGCTGTTGCTGTTTTGATGTGTGGGAAACAGTGAAAGCCTTGGTCTTTCTGTCAGCCACACACACACACATTCTCTCTCGCTCTCTCTGCTGTCCCTCAGGCCTGTGATTTATGGTGTGCTCCAGAGCCAAACGGTGCTTGTCTTTTAGCCCAGGGCTGAAGTGGCTGGATTCAGCTTTATTAACTGTCACCAGGCTCAGGCCATCATCACACCAACAGTTGGCTCATCTCTCTCTATGGTCCTCCGCTCTGCTCCGGGAGGCAGAGGAGACATTATAGACGGAGGTGTTGAAGACACCATAAACAACAGATGGAGACGTTGAAGACACCATAAACAACAGATGAAGACGTTGAAGACACCATAAACAACAGATGGAGACGTTGAAGACACCATAAACAACAGATGGAGGTGTTGAAGACACCATAAACAACAGATGGAGACGTTGAAGACACCATAAACAACAGATGGAGACATTGAAGACACCATAAACAACAGATGGAGACGTTGAAGACACCATAAACAACAGATGGAGACGTTGAAGACACCATAAACAACAGATGGAGACGTTGAAGACACCATAAACAACAGATGGAGACGTTGAAGACACCATAAACAACAGATGGAGGTGTTGAAGACACCATAAACAACAGATGGAGACATTGAAGTCACCATAAACAACAGATGGAGACATTGAAGACACCATAAACAACAGATGGAGACGTTGAAGACACCATAAACAACAGATGGAGACGTTGAAGACACCATAAACAACAGATGGAGACGTTGAAGACACCATAAACAACAGATGGAGACGTTGAAGACACCATAAACAACAGATGAAGACGTTGAAGACACCATAAACAACAGATGGAGACGTTGAAGACACCATAAATAACTGATGGAGGTGTTGAAGACACCATAAACAACAGATGGAGACGTTGAAGACACCATAAACAACAGATGGAGACATTGAAGACACCATAAACAACAGATGGAGACGTTGAAGACACCATAAACAACAGATGGAGACGTTGAAGACACCATAAACAACAGATGGAGACGTTGAAGACACCATAAACAACAGATGGAGACGTTGAAGACACCATAAACAACAGATGGAGGTGTTGAAGACACCATAAACAACAGATGGAGACATTGAAGTCACCATAAACAACAGATGGAGACATTGAAGACACCATAAACAACAGATGGAGACGTTGAAGACACCATAAACAACAGATGGAGACGTTGAAGACACCATAAACAACAGATGGAGACGTTGAAGACACCATAAACAACAGATGGAGACGTTGAAGACACCATAAACAACAGATGGAGACATTGAAGACACCATAAACAACAGATGGAGACGTTGAAGACACCATAAACAACAGATGGAGACGTTGAAGACACCATAAACAACAGATGGAGACGTTGAAGACACCATAAACAACAGATGGAGACGTTGAAGACACCATAAACAACAGACGGAGGTGTTGAAGACACCATAAACAACAGATGGAGACATTGAAGTCACCATAAACAACAGATGGAGACATTGAAGACACCATAAACAACAGATGGAGACGTTGAAGACACCATAAACAACAGATGGAGACGTTGAAGACACCATAAACAACAGATGGAGACGTTGAAGACACCATAAACAACAGATGGAGACGTTGAATATTCTTCAATTTCAGGGATGTACAGTACAGTGGACATTGTGTAGGAAGACCATGGAAGGTTCCTCAATATGGAACCATTGACAGGTAGAGGACAGGAAACGTTGGCCCATGCAAATCTTGTCGTAACCTGATCAACTTCTTTCAACAGACCTGGGTGGTCTGATGGTGAGCCAATCAACCAGTCAAGGGTTTGAATATCAGGTAGTTTACTTACAGGTGGTCCCTGGTCTCCCAGGGGTCCAGGAGAGCCACTTCCACCAGGGGCCCCGGGGGCCCCAGGACTGCCCTGGTAGAGAGACAAATTATCAAGGATGAAATAATAAACTACATGTTAAGTCAACTTATGCACATTTCATGCATGGATATGAATTGGAATTGAACCGTAATATTTGTAGAGAGAGAGAGAGAGAGGAAAGGGATTACAGCAGTACTTACAACGGGCCCTGTAGTACCCTGCTGTCCTTGTGGTCCATCCTTCCCAGGCAGGCCCTTAGAACAGAACAGACAGGATCGACACATAAACTACTGCTTTCCCAGGCAGTCTCTTAGAACAGAACAGACAGGATCGACACATAAACTACTGCTTTCCCAGGCAGTCTCTTAGAACAGAACAGACAGGATCAACACATAAACTACTGCACTTTATACAGTTAGTAGTAGTCAACACTGAACTCCCATTATCAAAACACCAATGAATTCTGCAGAGACCCTTCGTTAAAACCAAATAGCCTGGAACCCTCCAGAACAACACTAATGATAATGGTAGGATAATGTGTACAGTAAGAGTAAGCTAGTCAGCTCTTAAATGGTTTGTCATGTTTGTCTGGCTGTCCTCTGGCTGACCCCTGGCTGACCTCTGGGAGCTGGCAACGGTATCCACACTTACAGTGACAAACTGTACGAGTCCGTGAGATACTGTAATCAACCCACCAGGCTTATTCTAAAGCTTTCAGACACACAGATGAATGGGTCAAGTAGGAAAACAGGTGAGAAGGCATTATGGTGCTAGTCTGGTATTCAAACGAAATATCGCTCCATTTCATGAGTTGTTTACATTTACATTTTACATTTAAGTCATTTAGCAGACGCTCTTATCCAGAGCGACTTACAAATTGGTGCATTCACCTATAATATCCAGTAGAACAAACACTTTACAATAGTGCATCTAAATCCTTTAAAGGGGGGGGGGTTAGAAGGATTACTTTATCCTATCCCAGGTATTCCTTAAAGAGGTGGGGTTTCAGGTGTCTCCGGAAGGTGGTGATTGACTCCGCTGTCCTGGCATCGTGAGGGAGATTGTTCCACCATTGGGGTGCCAGAGCGGCGAACAGTTTTGACTGGGCTGAGCGGGAACTGTGCTTCCTCAGAGGTAGGGAGGCGAGCAGGCCAGAGGTGGATGAACGCAGTGCCCTTGTTTGGGTGTAGGGCCTGATCAGAGCCTGAAGGTACGGAGGTGCCGTTCCCCTCACAGCTCCGTAGGCAAGCACCATGGTCTTGTAGCGGATGCGAGCTTCAACTGGAAGCCAGTGGAGAGAGCGGAGGAGCGGGGTGACGTGAGAGAACTTGAACACCAGACGGGCTGCGGCGTTCTGGATGAGTTGTAGGGGTTTGATGGCACAGGCAGGGAGCCCAGCCAACAGCGAGTTGCAGTAATCCAGACGGGAGATGACAAGTGCCTGGATTAGGACCTGCGCCGCTTCCTGTGTGAGGCAGGGTCGTACTCTGCGAATGTTGTAGAGCATGAACCTACAGGATCGGGTCACCGCCTTGATGTTAGTGGAGAACGACAGGGTGTTGTCCAGGATCACGCCAAGGTTCTTAGCACTCTGGGAGGAGGACACAAGGGAGTTGTCAACCGTGATGGCGAGATCATGGAACAGGCAGTCCTTCCCCGGGAGGAAGAGCAGCTCCGTCTTGCCGAGGTTCAGCTTGAGGTGGTGATCCGTCATCCACACTGATATGTCTGCCAGACATGCAGAGATGCGATTCGCCACCTGGTTGTCAGAAGGGGGAAAGGAGAAGATTAATTGTGTGTCGTCTGCATAGCAATGATAGGAGAGACCGTGTGAGGATATGACAGAGCCAAGTGACTTGGTGTATAGCGAGAATAGGAGAGGGCCTAGAACAGAGCCCTGGGGGACACCAGTGGTGAGAGCACGTGGTGCGGAGACAGCTTCTCGCCACGCCACCTGGTAGGAGCGACCTGTCAGGTAGGACGCAATCCAAGCGTGGGCCGCGCCGGAGATGCCCAGCTCGGTGAAACAGAGTGAAACAGAGTGATATTCACTTTGTATTCCAGGCTATTATGGTGCAGCATGCCTGGTGGTGTGAACTCCAGTCCATGATTCAACTGAGGACAATCCCAGATCTGCTTACATAGCAGTTCAACGCGATTAAATAAAGATAGAATTACATAATCATTTGGATTGGAGTCAACATGAATAATGCACAATCTGTCATGACATGGTTTTAACTTCCAAAAGTTAAGTTGTCATTTTCAATTTCCTTGTAAATTCCCAGAGTGATACCAACAACCATGTGCCTGTCCTTGCTTCAAAACGTCATGTCTATCAAGGTTCACATCACCACTAAATGGACAACTTGACTGGATTTTTTTAATTTTATTTTAATTTCACTTAACTAGGCAAGTCAGTTAAGAACAAATTCTTATTTTACAATGACGGCCTACCCCGGCCAAACTCGGACGATGCTGGGCCAATTGTGCACCGCCCTATGGGACTCCCAATCACGTCCGGGTGTCTGTAGTGACGCCTCTAGCACTGAGATGCAGTGCCTTAGACCGCTGCGCCACTCGGGAGCCCCATTGAACCGACTGAAAGTTGCACTACAACCCAAGGAGTGTTGCAGGACATGCCAATTAGAGAAAGTGTTCCTCATGGGCACATAACCAACACAAATCCTCATCTATGACCTATGGCTTGTCTTTTCTATGGTTTTCTGTAGTTCAGCATGGCTGCTTCCAAGCCCATTCTCTCTGCCAGAGTGGGACGACCAGTCCCCCAGTGTGGGAGTCAACCCCCAGTCAAGCAGTAAACACCTCCCAGTAAAACCTCATAACGAGGCTCTAGAGTGAGGCCTTCTGAAGGTCATGTAGCTGGAGGAGGGGCCAGAAAGCAGGGCTGGAGATGGAATGGGGACTAGTGAAAGCCAAGAGGGGCTGTGGAGTGGGGCTGGAGTTGGGCATAGGGGCTCCTCCATAAAGAACAGCAGACCCAGAACTGTGGTTTATCACCCTGGAGAATCAAGAAAAGCAATCCACTTTCTGTCCAAATACAGTGTCAACTAACTGTGTCAAACTGCGATTATGTAATAAGTAGGTAAATTAAACACACAAAAATGGGACCTAATCCAAAGGAATAATGGCTAAGGAAATCCCTGGTCTTGTTTAGTCACAGATAGTTAATTGAGAGAAGAAGGCTATCATGATTAATGATGTCCTGTGTTACTCTAACTGATTCCCAAGAGGAGGCTATTGTTTTTCTGTTCTGATCTCTCTTGGCATCAGATGTTCCAAACACAGATGGCTCTCTACACCCACAGCAGCATGGTTCTGAGGTGTACCGTTACATATATTCCATCAAAGTCTTTGGCAACTGGACAATATTACAGGGAATGGACCAATCAGGCACTGTCATTTACAATACAGTAAAGTGTGCCATTCTTCATGAAAATTACTCTTAAGGTGATTTGTAACATTTTAGCTGTAAGCATCATCATCGTCACCATCATTATCCATGGCATGTATACATCTAGATAACAGCGTTGACCCCTGAGATATGATTTTAGAAAACCTTAGAGGATCTTGGGAGTTGTCAGCTTATGGCTGTCGTTGAGGAGCCATGAGTGGATAACAAGATGGAGATTCCATATCACTTTATACTAGTGTTTTCTTTTCCATATCTGTTGGATCAGTGCAGAAACTTGTGTGATACTAAAGCAGATTCTGATGAGATATACTGTAAGTGGAAAAGTGAAAATCATATGGTAACATCATTGGGAATTAGTTGACTTAATGTCAGGTAAGTTGACCCGAAAACCGTTCTGTTGCTGTAGCAGCCTGTGTTGCTTTCGTCAGTCTTTGGGATAAAAATGTGTATTATGAAGGTTCGATATCTCATAACTCATTTATTTACAACACATTTATTTAAGTGCTGTGTCAGAGTATGAGCGATGAAATGGGTTCATAGGGAAATCAAAACAGCATTCGGTTAACATCTTGTGAGCTTTAAGCCAGTGATTTAAAGCATCATGAAATAAAAACGTCAGTGTTATGTTCCTGTGAGGAAGGAAACAGAATTACGGGCTTCAAAAGATGAAGGGAAAAAAAAAGATTTGGCTTTAATATTCAAATTGAGCTAAAGAGCTCAGGGCACTCAGGCTTTGAGCAGGTCATACGAACAGAATATACATACAATACATAATACAAATAATTGATACAACATGAATAGACTGTTACCCTCTGTCCAACTGGTCCATCTCTTCCTGGTCCGCCAGGAGATCCACTAATACCCTGCAAACAAATAACAAAATACAGAGTCAAAGTGATTTACAACATGAGAAACCTTATTAATTCAGGTCTGAATGGTGAACATCTCATTTACAAGATGAGAAACCTTATTAATTCAGGTCTGAATGGTGAACATCTCATTAACAAGATGAGAAACCTTATTAATTCAGGTCTGAATGGTGAACATCTCATTTACAAGATGAGAAACCTTATTAATTCAGGTCTGAATGGTAAACATCTCATTTACAAGATGAGAAACCTTATTAATTCAGGTCTGAATGGTGAACATCTCAACACCTGCCAAAGCTCTGCTGTGTGTATCCAGTCTCCTACAACTCACCCAGCCCATTCCAAACATAATTATAACTTAGCTATGAGGTTATAAAATATGTATCTTTTGCCACAACTTTACAAGAGTGGTCGTAAAGCATATCAATGAAAGGTGGGGATGTTATGCAGAGAGGAGAGTAGTGGAGAGGAGAGGAGACGAGAGGAGAGGAGAGGAGTGTGATTAATGTTGTGCTGTAAGACCAGATCCTGGCACAAACAACCACCAGCCCTGAAATCTTCCCTGTCAGCTATACTCACACACACACACACACACACAGTCCCCATCCTGGCCCTGAGAGATGTGGTAATGGCAATGAAGAGAGAGGCAGAGAGCAGAAGCAGCAAGGCCAACAGATTAAGTGTTCATATTTCTCTACCAGACCCTTCCAGTCACTCTGGTCCTCTCTACCACCAGCCAGAACCCACCAGTCACTCTGGTCCTCTCTATCACCAGCCAGACCCTACCAATCACTCTGGTCCTCTCTACCACCAGCCAGACCCTACCAGTCACTCTGGTCCTCTCTACCACCAGCCAGACCTTACCAGTCACTCTGGTCCTCTCTATCACCAGCCAGACCCTACCAATCACTCTGGTCCTCTCTACTACCAGCCAGACCTTACCAGTCACTCTGGTCCTCTCTACCACCAGCCAGACCCTACCAGTCACTCTGGTCCTCTCTACCACCAGCCAGACCATGCCAGTCACTCTGGTCCTCTCTACCAGACCCTACCAATCACTCTGGTCCTCTCTACCACCAGCCAGACCCTACCAGTCACTCTGGTCCTCTCTACCACCAGCCAGACCCTACCAGTCACTCTGGTCCTCTCTACCACCAGCCAGACCCAGCCAGTCACTCTGGTCGTCTCTACCACCAGCCAGACCCAACCAGTCACTCTGGTCCTCTCTACCACCAGCCAGACCCTGCCAGTCACTCTGGTCCTCTCTACCACCAGCCAGACCCTACCAGTCACTCTGGTCCTCTCTACCACCAGCCAGACCTTACCAGTCACTCTGGTCCTCTCTACCACCAACCAGACCTTACCAGTCACTCTGGTCCTCTCTACCACCAGCCAGACCTTACCAGTCACTCTGGTCCTCTCTACCACCAGCCAGACCCTACCAGTCACGCTGGTCCTCTCTACCACCAGCCAGACCCTACCAGTCACTCTGGTCCTCTCTACCACCAGCCAGACCCTACCAGTCACTCTGGTCCTCTCTACCACCAGCCAGACCCAGCACTTGCCAGTCACTCTGGTCGTCTCTACCACCAGCCAGACCCAACCAGTCACTCTGGTCCTCTCTACCACCAGCCAGACCCTGCCAGTCACTCTGGTCCTCTCTACCACCAGCCAGACCCTACCAGTCACTCTGGTCCTCTCTACCACCAGCCAGACCCTACCAGTCACTCTGGTCCTCTCTACCACCAGCCAGACCCAGCCAGTCACTCTGGTCGTCTCTACCACCAGCCAGACCCAACCAGTCACTCTGGTCCTCTCTACCACCAGCCAGACCCTGCCAGTCACTCTGGTCCTCTCTACCACCAGCCAGACCCTACCAGTCACTCTGGTCCTCTCTACCACCAGCCAGACCTTACCAGTCACTCTGGTCCTCTCTACCACCAGCCAGACCCTACCAGTCACTCTGGTCCTCTCTACCACCAGCCAGACCTTACCAGTCACTCTGGTCCTCTCTACCACCAGCCAGACCTTACCAGTCACTCTGGTCCTCTCTACCACCAGCCAGACCTTACCAGTCACTCTGGTCCTCTCTACCACCAGCCAGACCCTACCAGTCACTCTGGTCCTCTCTACCACCAGCCAGACCCTACCAGTCACTCTGGTCCTCTCTACCACCAGCCAGACCCTACCAGTCACTCTGGTCCTCTCTACCAGAAATCCAGGATAAATCAACCCCTAGAGACTAAGAATGGTGGTTAAGGGTTGCTAAGCAATGAATCAGTTAGATACATTGCCCCCCTGCTCTACCATCACCACTCAGACACACATACTTTGCTATTCATTGAAGTGGCTACCCATGCATTTTTCACTGTCAGGTTGTAAATGAGAGGAGAGGGGAGAGCTCATGACAAGGGTTATATTGTATTTACTGTATACTGTGGCTGGTGATGGTGAGAGATAGAGAGAGGCAAAAACCTCTTTAATGGATGTTCCGGAGGTGTGATGGTGAGAGACAGAGAGAGGCAAAGACCTCTTTAATGGATGTTCCGGAGGTGTGATGGTGAGAGACAGAGAGGCAAAGACCTCTTTAATGGATGTTCCGGAGGTGTGATGGTGAGAGATAGAGAGAGGCAAAGACCTCTTTAATGGATGTTCCGGAGGTGTGATGGTGAGAGACAGAGAGGCAAAGAGCTCTGTAATGGATGTTCCGGAGGTGCGATGGTGTGCGCCCCAAATGGAACCCTTTGACCTTTGCAGGAATAGAGTGCCATTTTGGATGCAGCCATATATTCTTTGTGGCTGGTGTAGATTACAGCAGGTCCTTGAAGGTACCTTCTAGAAGAAACGCCTCTACTGTATACTCTTAGGGGTTCTGACAAAATGCAGAAAGTCATGAATCTTCCACCACAAAGAGACAAGAACAGGACGTAGAAAGTCCTGATTCAAAGTAAATAACATCTAGACAGGGGACTCCTCCAATATCATTAGAGTATGAGCCCCGCTGCTGCCTGAAACCCACTTCCTCATATCACCAAGGCTGTGTCCCAAATAGCACTATGTAGACAGACTTCTATAGAAGGTCATTATGTTCTCTGATCTGTCCTCTAAGTAGACCAGGCTCAGTAATTAATAATGGTAGTTCATCATGGTTTTCTCATGTGACTGATTCTGGTAGCAGCAGGGGAAGCCCTGTGTGCCAGGTTGTCTCATGTGACTGATTCTGGTAGCAGCAGGGGAAGCCCTGTGTGCCAGGTTGTCTCATGTGACTGATTCCATTAGTTTGGTAGCAGCAGGGGAAGCCCTATGTACCAGGTTGTCTCATGTGACTGATTCCATTAGTCTGGTAGCAGCAGGGGAAGCCCTATGTACCAGGTTGTCTCATGTGACCGATTCCATTAGTCTGGTAGCAGCAGGGGAAGCCCTGTGTACCAGGGTGTCTCATGTGACTGATTCCATTAGTCTGGTAGCAGCAGGGGAAGCCCTATGTACCAGGGTGTCTCATGTGACTGATTCCATTAGTCTGGTAGCAGCAGGGGAAGCCCTATGTGCCAGGTTGTCCCATGTGACTGATTCCATTAGTCTGGTAGCAGCAGGGGAAGCCCTGTGTACCAGGGTGTCTCATGTGACTGATTCCATTAGTCTGGTAGCAGCAGGGGAAGCCCTATGTGCCAGGTTGTCTCATGTGACTGATTCCATTAGTCTGGTAGCAGCAGGGGAAGCCCTATGTGCCAGGGTGTCTCATGTGACTGATTCTGGTAGCAGCAGGGGAAGCCCTATGTGCCAGGGTGTCTCATGTGACTGATTCCATTAGTCTGGTAGCAGCAGGGGAAGCCCTATGTGCCAGGGTGTCTCATGTGACTGATTCTGGTAGCAGCAGGGGAAGCCCTATGTGCCAGGGTGTCTCATGTGACTGATTCTGGTAGCAGCAGGGGAAGCCCTATGTGCCAGGGTGGGGTGTAAGAGACACCTGGGCTGCGTACCAAATATCACCCTGTTCCCTATATAGAGCACTACTTTTGTACTGTGTAGGGAATAGGGTCCTATTTGGGACGCAGCCCTCGCCTCGTAATGCGACGCCTCACGACGCCAAGACAGGAACCTTCTCCCAGCTGCTGCTTATCTCTCCCTTACCTCCCTCACACACATCTATTACACAAACATGCACACACACACACACACACAAGCACGCACGTGCACACACACACACACACACTGTAATTACAGTGGAAGGTTGATCTATGACTAGAATAGGTCTTCCAGTCAGTGGAAGGTTGATCTATGACTAGAATAGGTTTTCCAGACAGTGGAAGGTTGATCTATGACTAGAATAGGTTTTCCAGACAGTGGAAGGTTGATCTATGACTAGAATAGGTTTTCCAGACAGTGGAAGGTTGATCTATGACTAGAATAGGTTTTCCAGACAGTGGAAGGTTGATCTATGACTAGAATAGGTTTTCCAGACAGTGGAAGGTTGATCTATGACTAGAATAGGTTTTCCAGACAGTGGAAGGTTGATCTATGACTAGAATAGGTTTTCCAGACAGTGGAAGGTTGATCTATGACTAGAATAGGTTTTCCAGACAGTGGAAGGTTGATCTATGACTAGAATAGGTTTTCCAGACAGTGGAAGGTTGATCTATGACTAGAATAGGTTTTCCAGACAGTGGAAGGTTGATCTATGACTAGAATAGGTTTTCCAGACAGTGGAAGGTTGATCTATGACTAGAATAGGTTTTCCAGACAGTGGAAGGTTGATCTATGACTAGAATAGGTTTTCCAGACAGTGGAAGGTTGATCTATGACTAGAATATGTTTTCCAGACAGTGGAAGCACAGTGTCACATCACAGTGTCTCTGTGGAGGTAATAATCACTAGTCACATCACAGTGTCTCTGTGGGAGTCAGGAGAGGAAAACAAAATGGAGCTGAGGAATATGTGTCTTTACTCACCTGAGGTCCTGGTAAACCAATATCTCCTTTTTCTCCCTTTTCACCATCACCACCCTGAAACAGAAATGGACATGAGAAAAAAAAACCTCTGAAACATTCATTCCTTTGTCATTTTGTAATTTCATACAAAGCCAGTGGGTAGATGGAAGGGTTTGCAAATGATTGACTGTACATTAGTCATATGCGGCACACTGTCATGGAGCACAGTTTAACTTATGTTCATATACAGGCTATATACTGTATCATATCTTATGTTCATATACAGGCTATATACTGTATCATATCTTATGTTCATATACAGGCTATATACTGTATCATATCTTATGTTCATATATACTCTGAGTGTACTGTGTGTATATATATGAACATAAGATATGATATATACTGTATCTTACCGGTGGTCCCTGGATGGAATGTCCACTAGGCCCCACAGGACCAGGGTTATAGGTCATATATCATATCTTACCGGTGGTCCCTGGATGGAATGTCCACTAGGCCCCACAGGACCAGTGTTATAGGTCATATATCATATCTTACCGGTGGTCCCTGGATGGAATGTCCACTAGACCCCACAGGACCAGGGTTATAGGTCATATATCATATCTTACCGGTGGTCCCTGGATGGAATGTTCACTAGGCCCTTGAGGACCAGGGTTATAGGTCATATATCATATCTTACCGGTGGTCCCTGGATGGAATGTCCACTAGACCCCACAGGACCAGGGTTATAGGTCATATATCATATCTTACCGGTGGTCCCTGGATGGAATGTTCACTAGGCCCTTGAGGACCAGGGTTATAGGTCATATATCATATCTTACCGGTGGTCCCTGGATGGAATGTTCACTAGGCCCCACAGGACCAGGGTTATAGGTCATATATCATATCTTACCGGTGGTCCCTGGATGGAATGTCCACTAGGCCCCACAGGACCAGGGTTATAGGTCATATATCATATCTTACCGGTGGTCCCTGGATGGAATGTTCACTAGGCCCCACAGGACCAGGGTTATAGGTCATATATCATATCTTACCGGTGGTCCCTGGATGGAATGTCCACTAGACCCCACAGGACCAGGGTTATAGGTCATATATCATATCTTACCGGTGGTCCCTGGATGGAATGTCCACTAGGCCCTTGAGGACCAGGGGGGCCCTGTGGTCCAGGAGGACCTTTATCACCAACTAGTCCTTGAGGCCCCTGGAGAAGAAAGACCATTTATTTAAATCACACAATGTTAACCAATGACTCATCACTGTTTCCTACTGATTTCCAAACTATATTTCAACTGATAAACTGATCAATAGTCTATAAACTACTTTAAAAACCTTTAGAACACATTTGTGAAACATGCCTTAATGTAAAGTGTTACAACAACACAGTTGATTAACCGCCCGCCCTGTTTACATAAAATTGAATTGAACTAAAAGTTTGTTAGGTCTTCTCTCTGGTGATAAATATGATGTGTTTTCAACGTCCAAGTTTGGACATCAGGTTTTAGAGCTACTGTCTGACAGCCTTCCTTCTAAAACACAATGCCGTTGCCTTGGGTCTCTCGCTCCACCCATAAATGTGATATTCATCAAGATAAGACAAAGTACAACGGGTAGCCCACATAACCGTTCTCCGAGGACACTCATTAGAATGGAGTTTACATTCTGTGGGACTGTGCTCTAGGAAATTGATTTAGTCTGTGTCCCAAATGGCACCATAGGGCTTTTGTCAAAAGTAGTGCACTATATAGGGAATAGGATGCAAATTAGGACGTATTTTAGCCATTACCCAACAGTAAATTTGAATTTAGATTACAGCCATCCTGGGTTGGGTTTGTTTGGCACCATAATGCAATCTGTTCCTAGCATGGCCTCGCCGTTCACATCTGTTGTAACTTTGTTAGCGAACTGCGAACGTGAAACTGGGTTGTAGCAGAGGGACTGGAGAGGCCGAAAGCCTGCAGCCTTAGAGGTTGATAAAGCAGTCGTACAGACGGAGAGAGGGGACTGCCCCATATACCAAACCTGGGTTCAAACACTATTTGAAATCTTTAAAATACTTTGAGAGTTTGATTTAGTGTCAGGTGGGCGGTGTTTGAATGCCTGGTGGGCTGGGTCAGAATGCCAGATGGGCTGGGTTTGAATGCCAGGTGGGCGGGGTCAGAATGCCAGGTAGGCGGGGTCTGAATGCCAGGTGGACGTGGTTTGAATGCCAGGTGGGTGGAGTTTGAATGCCAGGTGGGCGGGGTCAGAATGCCAGATAGGCGGGGTCAGAATGCCAGATAGGCGGGGTCTGAATGCCAGGTGGGCGTGGTTTGAATGCCAGATGGGCTGGGTTTGAATGCCAGATAGTAGGGGTCAGAATGGCAGATAGGCGGGGTCAGAATGCCAGGTGGGCGTGGTTTGAATGCCATGTGGGTGTGGTTTGAATGCCAGGTGGGCGTGGTTGAATGCCAGGTGGGCTGAGTTTGCATGCCAGGTGGGCGGGGTCAGAATGCCAGATAGGTGGGGTCTGAATGCCAGGTGGGCGTGGTTTGAATGCCAGATGGGCTGAGTTTGAATGCCAGGTGGGCGTGGTTTGAATGCCAGATAGGCGGGGTCAGAATGCCAGGTGGGCGGGGTCAGAATGTCAGGTGGGTGTGGTTTGAATGCCAGGTGGGCGTGGTCAGAATGCCAGATAGGCGGGGTCTGAATGCCAGGTGGGCGTGGTTTGAATGCCAGATGGGCTGAGTTTGAATGCCAGATGGGCTGAGTTTGAATGCCAGGTGGCCGTGGTTTGAATGCCAGATGGGCTGGGTTTGAATGCCAGGTGGGCGGGGTCAGAATGACAGATAGGCGAGGTCTGAATGCCAGGTGGCGTGGTTTGAATGCCAGATGGGCTGGGTTTGAATGCCAGGGGGGCGGGGTCAGCATGCCAGATAGGCGGGGTCTGAATGCCAGGTGGGCGTGGTTTGAATGCCAGATGGGCTGGGTTTGAATGCCAGGTGGGCGTGGTTTGAATGCCAGATGGGCTGGGTTTGAATGCCAGGTGGGCGGGGTCAGAATGACAGATAGGCGAGGTCTGAATGCCAGGTGGCGTGGTTTGAATGCCAGATGGGCTGGGTTTGAATGCCAGGGGGGCGGGGTCAGCATGCCAGATAGGCGGGGTCTGAATGCCAGGGGGCGTGGTTTGAATGCCAGATGGGCTGGGTTTGAATGCCAGGTGGGCGTGGTTTGAATGCCAGATGGGCTGGGTTTGAATGCCAGGTGGGCGGGGTCAGAATGACAGATGGGCTGGGTTTGCATGCCAGGTGGGCTGGGTTTGAATGCCAGGTGGGTGGGGTTTGCAATGCAGGGGGGCGTGGTTTGCGCTTTTGGGACTTTTGTAATTAGTTCCATTGCAACAGGCGAGTTCAAACCGAGCACAGCTGTAGTATTTGAACCCAGGTCTGAGTCAGACACAGAGAGAACTGGAATAACAAAGTTTCAGCCTACTCCTAAAACTACAGTCCAAATAAGCTGCAATATGATCCTGTTTAACTATAACCTACACAAGCCTCTCTTGGCTTCAACATGAAGACTGCTGGCATAAAGCCAGAACGACACGGCGAGGTTCACTTAGTGTGTGAAAACAGTGACATCCTCCAAATATAACAGAATTGCACATTACGTTGCATATTTATGTATCTCCACATCTCAGCCATTGTTTCAGGCTATTTATTGGAAGAAATTCCATCGTATTCTTTATGTTCCAAGTTCTAGGTGGCCCCTCACGTACTGTAGCCAGAGTATGTGTTACTGTGGAAGCACTGAGCTGCTACAAAATATTAAGCTCACCCCCCCATATTGACTCTAATGCTTCCCACAGTTATTGTTGGCTAGATGGCCTTTGGGTGGTGGACCATTCTTGATACACACGGGAAACTGTTGAGCGTGAAAAACCCAGCAGTGTTGAAGTTCTTGACACAAACTGGTGCGCCTGACACCTACTATCATACCCTGTTCAAAGGCACTTATATCTTTTGTCTTGCCCATTCACCATCTGAATGGCACACATACACAATCCATATTTCAATTGTCACAAGGCTTAAAAATCTGAATTTAACAAGTGACATCAATAAGGGTTCATAGCTTTCACCTGGTCAGTCTATGTAATGGTCTGTACACTGTGCTGTATTGTGATGGAGTCCCTCCAGTATGTGCTACTGTGGAAACACTGAGCTGTATTGTGATGGAGTTACTCCAGTATGTGTTACTGTGGAAACACTGAGCTGTATTGGGATGGAGTCCCTCCAGTATGTGTTACTGTGGAAACACTGAGCTGTATTGGGATGGAGTCCCTCCAGTATGTGTTACTGTGGAAACACTGAGCTGTATTGTGATGGAGTCCCTCCAGTATGTGTTACTGTGGAAACACTGAGCTGTATTGTGATGGAGTCCCTCCAGTATGTGTTACTGTGGAAACACTGAGCTGTATTGTGATGGAGTCCCTCCAGTATGTGTTACTGTGGAAACACTGAGCTGTATTGTGATGGAGTCCCTCCAGTATGTGTTACTGTGGAAACACTGAGCTGTACTGGGATGGAGTCCCTCCAGTATGTGTTACTGTGGAAACACTGGGCTGTATTGGGATGGAGTCCCTCTGTCTATGTTCTAAATGGTACCCTATTCCCTATGTAGTGCCCTTCTTTTCACCAGAGCCCTGCCATTTGGGATATAACCAGTGTAAGCACTGAGCAGCATAGTGTGATGGAGGATGAATAGTATACTTTACCACATTGCCTGGCTCCCCTCGATCTCCCCTGGCCCCTCTGATACCAGCACCTCCCTGGAAGAATGGAAGGGAGGAAGGAGACCATAAACACCATGATAACCATACTGTACATCTGACTGGGAATCAGACCATAAACACCACGATAACCATACTGTACATCTGACTGGGAATCAGACCATAAACACCATGATAACCATACAGTACATCTGACTGGGAATCAGACCATAAACACCATGATAACCATACTCTACATCTGACTGGGAATCAGACCATAAACACCACGATAACCATACTGTACATCTGACTGGGAATCAGACCATAAACACCATGATAACCATACTGTACATCTGACTGGGAATCAGACCATAAACACCATGATAACCATACAGTACATCTGACTGGGAATCAGACCATAAACACCATGATAACCATACTCTACATCTGACTGGGAATCAGACCATAAACACCACGATAACCATACTGTACATCTGACTGGGAATCAGACCATAAACACCATGATAACCATACTGTACATCTGACTGGGAATCAGACCATAAACACCATGATAACCATACTGTACATCTGACTGGGAATCAGACCATAAACACCATGATAACCATACTGTACATCTGACTGGGAATCAGACCATAAACACCATGATAACCATACTGTACATCTGACTGGGAATCAGACCATAAACACCACGATAACCATACTGTACATCTGACTGGGAATCAGAGCATAAACACCATGATAACCATACTGTACATCTGACTGGGAATCAGACCATAAACACCATGATAACCATACTGTACATCTGACTGGGAATCAGACCATAAACACCATGATAACCATACTGTACATCTGACTGGGAATCAGACCATAAACACCATGATAACCATACTGTACATCTGACTGGGAATCAGACCATAAACACCACGATAACCATACTGTACATCTGACTGGGAATCAGACCATAAACACCACGATAACCATACTGTACATCTGACTGGGAATCAGACCATAAACACCACGATAACCATACTGTACATCTGACTGGGAATCAGACCATAAACACCATGATAACCATACTGTACATCTGACTGGGAATCAGACCATAAACACCATGATAACCATACTGTACATCTGACTGGGAATCAGACCATAAACACCATGATAACCATACTGTACATCTGACTGGGAATCAGACCATAAACACCATGATAACCATACTGTACATCTGACTGGGAATCAGACCATAAACACCATGATAACCATACTCTACATCTGACTGGGAATCAGACCATAAACACCATGATAACCATACTGTACATCTGACTGGGAATCAGACCATAAACACCACGATAACCATACTGTACATCTGACTGGGAATCAGACCATAAACACCACGATAACCATACTGTACATCTGACTGGGAATCAGAGCATAAACACCATGATAACCATACTGTACATCTGACTGGGAATCAGACCATAAACACCATGATAACCATACTGTACATCTGACTGGGAATCAGACCGTAAACACCATGATAACCATACTGTACATCTGACTGGGAATCAGACCGTAAACACCATGATAACCATACTGTACATCTGACTGGGAATCAGGCCGTAAACACCACGATAACCATACTGTACATCTGACTGGGAATCAGACCGTAAACACATTGATAACCATACTGTACATCTGACTGGGAATCAGACCCTAAACACCACGATAACCATACTCTACATCTGACTGGGAATCAGACCATAAACACCACGATAACCAAACCCTCCCTTGTCCCTCCCTGTCCCTCCTGACTCTGCTCTAACTGACGAAGGCATCTGGAGGTAATTGTCCCATCTGGCCTCAAAAGCTTCCTTCCTCTTCCTGTGTTTGCCTTAATGGCACCCCTGCGGGGACATGGAGCCAGGTACTAATAGTTCCTATGGCTGGAGGCTGTGATAGCAGAGGCAGAGGCAGGACAAGATCAAATGTGATGAACGTCCTGCACACGCTCAGTCGGTTATAATAATATCAGTGATTGAAGACACACTAAAGAATAATAGAATTAAAGGGCAGGAACAGTTTTACTGCGGGGTCAACACCTTCATCAAGGAGTATTGTGTCTTGACAAAGCCCCACTTTAACTCCAGTCCTTCTTTAATGTTAGAACAAGGGTTTAGTAGGTCAACAGTGTTCAGAGCCAACGACCACAGAAACATAAGGAGGATGGCTTATAGAGGAACCTCAGATGAAATCCTCCTCCCTTGTGGTTTTAAACTCTGCCTATAGGCTCCACCTGGACCATATGGAGGTGGAAACTGTGTAGACAGCAGAGAGAGGACTAATCTGCTTTGATCAATTCATATCCATATAATGACTTTCTCAAACATGTCTGTGTGTTGATACAGTGTTGGCCCCGTAGTGGCCCTGGGACCTGTTTTATTTTCCCCTTGGCAGCGAGCTGAGTACACAACATCACCTGACCTGACGCCTTATAAATGAGCTCATTTATCTGCAGTGTCGTCATATCAGGTTCTACCCTCTGTGCTGCGTGGAGTGAGCTGAACCATTCTACATGCTACTCTCTCTCCTTTCTCTCACTCCGTTTCTCTCTCTCTATCCTCTCTCTCTAACTTGGTTTATCCTTCTCTCTCTCTCCTTTCTCTCACTCCGTCTCTCTCTCTCTATCCTCTCTCTCTAACTCGGTTTATCCTTCTCTCTCTCTCTCCTTTCTCTCACTCCGTTTCTCTCTCTATCCTCTCTAACTCGGTTTATCCCTCTCTCTCTCTCTCTCTCTCTCTCTCTTGGTTTCTCTCTCTCTATCCTCTCTCTAACTCGGTTTATCCCTCTCTCTCTCTCTCTCTCTCTCTCTCTCTCTCTCTTCTCTATCCTCCTCTCTAACTCGGTTTATCCCTCTCTCTCTCTCTCTCTCTCTCTCTCTCTCTTTCTCTCCTCTTCTTGGTTCTCTCTCTCTAATCCTCTCTCTCTAACTCGGTTTATTCCCAGTATCTCTCTCTCTCTCTCTCTCTTGGTTTCTCTCTCTCTATCCTCTCTCTCTAACTCGGTTTATCCCTCTCTCTCTCTCTCTCTTTCTCTCTCTCTCGGTTTCTCTCTCTCTCTCGGTTTCTCTCTCTCTATCCCTCTCTCTCTCTCTCTCTCTCTCTCTCTCTCTCCCGCCCCCCTCCCTCTCCCGCAGAATGTATGAAGACTCTCACTCTGTTGGGGTCCTTCCCCTAACAATGTCCACCTGTGGCGGAGACACGTCCACAGTACTAAGTGACATTGACCCTCCCCAGACTGGGAATGTTTCACCAAAATGACTTTTGGTGGGCGGCAGGTATCTGGTTTGGAATGTCTGGTTTGGATTTCCTTCTGTCGGCCCCTGGAGTCTCTTTTCCTGCCTGCTTGACAGCTCTCTGGAGAAATGATGTCTCTGAGGGTTGTTTTCTGTCTAGGATTATTTTGTATGGTGTTAAAAGGTGTGTTAAAAGGGCACCCTATTCCCTGAGACAGTAAATAAAGGCAGTAGTAGGACTTTACGGGAGGTCCTGTGGGTCCGGGAGGTCCTTTACTGTCCTGAGAACAGCTACAGGCATGGGGCATGGCAGGACAGTCCTCCTCCAGCCTCTGTAGAACAACAGAAAACAACAGACAAACAGAGGCAATTCAAAAACCCACACATGAACGTACAGCAACTCAATTCAATTTCCTATTTGTGATTCATGACAGAACAAAACATTGTGAATTAAAGTAAACAAAACTATTGGCACAGAATGGGTGGCTAACTGGTTCAAATGGGAGATACTTATGTAAATGCTTAGCTTGGTGAGAATTGGAGATATTATGTAAATGTTGAAGAAAGAAACAGTTTTGTATTTCTCCTGGTGAGATTAAATGTCTTGGTTGGACATTTTTCAATTTCCAGGTTCCTCTATCAGTTAGTTCCTTCTGTCCAGTGCTGTGAGGCCTCAGGTTGCTATCTCCCCTGTTCCATCGGTCCGTCAACAGGAGAAAAATAACCTTTCTCCTCTCTTCTTCTCTCCTGGCCTCGCAGCAGCACCATACATCACATCTATCTCCTGGGCCCGGCTAGCTAGAAACACAGTTATCATTAAAAATAATTGTCCTATCCTTTTCCAATAATAAAACGTGCTTTGAAAGAGGCCGGTAGTAAATACAGACTAGCGGTCTGTGAGGAGTGAGGTGGACAGGACTGTATCTCCTAGGATGGGGTATTGGGAGTGTTATGTAGAGTTGTTACTAACAAAGTGTCATTAGGATGTCTTGACAGAGAGAGAGAGAGAGAGAGAGAGAGAGAGAGAGAGAGAGAGAGAGAGAGAGAGAGAGAGAGAGAGAGAGAGAGAGAGAGAGAGAGAGGGAGACAGAAAGAGACAGAAAGAGACAGAAAGAGACAGAAAGAGACAGAAAGAGACAGAGAGAGACGGACAGAGAGAGAGAGAGAGAGACAGAGAGAGATTTGTGACCTGTTCCCACAAGGAAAGGTCAACCAGTGAAGAACAAACACCATTCTAAATACCTTTTGTACTTGAAACATTTGTACATCGTTACAACACTGTATATACAGTTGAAGTCGGAAGTTTACATACACCTTAGCCAAATACATTTAAACTCAATTTTTCACAATTCCTGACATTCAATCTCAGTAAAAATCCCTGTCTTAGGTCAGTTAGATCACCACTTTATTTTAAGAATGTGAAATGTCAGAATAATAATAGAGAGAATTATTTCAGCTTTTATTTCTTTCATCACATTCCCAGTGGGTCAGACGTTTACATACACTCAATTAGTATTTGGTAGCATTGCCTTCCATTTGTTTAACTTGGGTCAAACATTTCGGGTAGCCTTCCACAAGCTTCCCACAATAAGTTGGGTGAATATTGGCCCATTCCTCCTGACAGAGCTGGTGTAACTGAGTCAGGTTTGTAGGCCTCCTTGCTCGCACACACTTTTTCAGTTCTGCCCACACATTTTCTATAGGATTGAGGTCAGGGCTTTGTGATGGCCACTCCAATACCTTGACTTTGTTGTCCTTAAGTCATTTTGCCACAACTTTGGAAGTATGCTTGGGGTCATTGTCCATTTGGAAGACCCATTTGCACCCAAGCTTTAACTTCCTGACTGATGTCTTGAGATGTTGCTTCAATACATCCACATAATTTTCCATCCTCATGATGCTATCTATTTTGTGAAGTGCACCAGTCCCTCCCGCAGCAAAGCACCCCCACAACATGATGCTGCCACCCCCGTGCTTCACGGTTGGGATGGTGTTCTTCGGATTGCAAGCCTCCCCCTTTTTCCTCCAAACATAACGACGGTCATTATGACCAAACAGTTCTATTTTTGTTTCATCAGACCAGAGGACATTTCTCCAAAAAGTACGATCTTTGTCCCCATGTGCAGTTGCAAACCGTAGTCTGGCTTTTTTATGGCGGTTTTGGAGCAGTGGCTTCTTCCTTGATGAGCGGCCTTTCAGGTTATATTGATATAGGACTCGTTTTACTGTGGATATAGATACTTTTGTACCTGTTTCCTCCAGCATCTTTACAAGATCTTTTGCTGTTGTTCTGGGATTGATTTGCACTTTTCGCACCAAAGTACGTTCATCTCCAGGAGACAGAATGCGTCTCCTTCCTGAGCGGTATGATGGCTGTGTGGTCCCATGGTGTTTATACTTGTGTACTATTGTTTGTACAGATGAACGTGGTACCTTCAGGCGTTTGGAAATTGCTCCCAAGGATGAACCAGACTTGTGGAGGTCTACAATTGTTTTTCTGAGGTCTTGGCTGATTTCTTTTGATTTTCCCATGATGTCAAGCAAAGAGGCACTGAGTTTGAAGGTAGACCTTGAAATACATCCACAGGTACACCTCCAATTGACTCAAATGATGTCAATTAGCCTATCAGAAGCTTCTAAAGCCATGACATCATTTTCTGGAATTTTCCAAGCAGTTTAAAGGCACAGTCAACTTAGTGTATGTAAACTTCTGATCCACTGGAATTGTGATACAGTGAATTATAAGTGACATAATCTGTCTGTAAACAATTGTTGAAAAATGACTTGTGTCATGCACAAAGTAGATGTCCTAACCGACTTGCCAAAACTATAGTTTGTTAACATGAAATTTGTGGAGTGGTTGAAAAACGAGTTTTAATGACTCCAACCTAAGTGTATGTAAACTTCCAACTTCAACTGTATATATAATATGACATTTATAATGTCTTTATTCTTTTGGAACTTCTGTGAGTGTAATGTTTACTGTTCATTTTTATTGTTTATTTCACTTATGTATAATGTCTACTTCACTTGCTTTGGCAATGTTAACATATGTTTCCCATGCCAATAAAGCCCCTTGTATTGAACTGAGAGAGAGAGAGAGAGAGAGAGAGAGAGAGAGAGAGATATGAGTAAGCCGAACGTGTTTAATTAAAATACATTTTGTTGATCTAACACGTCTAGCTAGGTCAGTCCTGGTCATGTCTCTCATGATACTGTCTGGTCTAGCTAGGTCAGTCCTGGTCATGTCTCTCATGTTACTGTCTGGTCTAGCTAGGTCAGTGTTGGACATGTCTCTCATGATACTGTCTGGTCTAGCTAGGTCAGTCCTGGTCATGTCTCTCATGATACTGTCTGGTCTAGCTAGGTCAGTCCTGGTCATGTCTCTCATGTTACTGTCTGGTCTAGCTAGGTCAGTGTTGGACATGTCTCATGATACTGTCTGGTCTAGCTAGGTCAGTGTTGGACATGTCTCATGATACTGTCTGGTCTAGCTAGGTCAGTCCTGGACATGTCTCATGATACTGTCTGGTCTAGCTAGGTCAGTCCTGGTCATGTCTCTCATGTTACTGTCTGGTCTAGCTAGGTCAGTGTTGGACATGTCTCTCATGATACTGTCTGGTCTAGCTAGGTCAGTCCTGGTCATGTCTCTCATGTTACTGCCTGGTCTGTTGGTCTGTTGGTCTGTTGGTCTGTTTGTTGTTGGTCTGTTGGTCTGCTGGTTATTGGTCTGTTGGTTGTTGGTCTGTTGGTTATTGGTCTGTTGGTTGTTGGTCTGTTGGTTGTTGGTCTGTTGGTTGTTGTTCTGTTGGTTGTTGTTCTGTTGGTTGTTGGTCTGTTGGTTGTTGGTCTGTTGGTTATTGGTCTGTTGGTTGTTGGTCTGTTGGTTGTTTTTCTGTTGGTTGTTGTTCTGTTGGTTGTTGGTCTGTTGGTTGTTGGTCTGTTGGTTGTTGGTCTGTTGGTTATTGGTCTGTTGGTTGTTGGTCTGTTGGTTGTTTTTCTGTTGGTTGTTGTTCTGTTGGTTGTTGGTCTGTTGGTTGTTGGTCTGTTGGTTGTTGGTTATTGGTTGTTGGTCTGTTGATCTGTTGGTTATTGGTCTGTTGGTCTGTTGGTTATTGGTCTGTTGATCTGTTGGTTATTGGTCTGTTGATCTGTTGGTTATTGGTTATTGGTCTGTTGGTCTGTTGATCTGTTGGTCTGCTGGTTATTGGTCTGTTGGTTGTTTTTCTGTTGGTTGTTGTTCTGTTGGTTGTTGGTCTGTTGGTTGTTGGTCTGTTGGTTGTTGGTTATTGGTTGTTGGTCTGTTGATCTGTTGGTTGTTGATCTGTTGGTTATTGGTCTGTTGATCTGTTGGTTATTGGTCTGTTGATCTGTTGGTTATTGGTTATTGGTCTGTTGGTCTGTTGATCTGTTGGTTGTTGGTTATTGGTCTGTTGGTTGTTGGTCTGTTGATCTTTGGTTGTTGACCTGTTGGTTGTTGATCTGTTGGTTGTTGGTCTGTTGGTTGTTGGTTATTGGTTGTTGGTCTGTTGGTTGTTGGTCTGTTGGTTATTGGTCTGTTGGTTGTTGGTCTGTTTGTTGTTGGTCTGTTGGTTGTTGGTCTGTTGGTTGTTGGTCTGTTGGTTATTGGTCTGTTGGTTGTTGGTCTGTTGATCTGTTGGTTGTTGGTCTGCTGGTTGTTGGTTATTAGTTGTTGGTCTGTTGGTTATTGGTCTGTTGGTTATTGGTCTGTTGGTTGTTGGTTATTGGTCTGTTGGTTATTGGTCTGTTGGTTATTGGTCTGTTGGTTATTGGTCTGTTGGTTATTGGTTATTGGTCTGTTGGTTATTGGTTATTGGTCTGTTGGTTGTTGGTCTGTTGGTTATTGGTCTGTTGGTTATTGGTCTGTTGGTTGTTGGTCTGTTGGTTGTTGGTCTGTTGGTTGTTGGTCTGTTGGTCTGTTGGTTATTGGTCTGTTGGTCTGTTGGTTATTGGTCTGTTGGTCTGTTGATCTGTTGGTTATTGGTTGTTGGTTTGTTGGTTGTTGGTTGTTGGTCTGTTGGTTATTGGTTGTTGGTCTGTTGATTGTTGGTCTGTTGATTGTTGGTTATTGGTCTGTTGGTTATTGGTCTGTTGGTCTGTTGGTCTGTTGGTTATTGGTCTGTTGGTTGTTGGTCTGTTGATTGTTGGTTATTGGTCTGTTGATCTGTTGGTTATTAGTCTGTTTGTTATTGGTCTGTTGATTGTTGGTCTGTTGATTGTTGGTTATTGGTCTGTTGGTTATTGGTCTGTTGGTCTGTTGGTTATGGGTCTGTTGGTTATTGGTCTGTTGGTCTGTTGGTTGTTGGTCTGTTGGTTATTGGTCTGTTGGTTGTTGGTCTGTTGGTTGTTGATCTGTTGGTCTGTTGGTCTGTTGGTTGTTGGTCTGTTGGTCTGTTGGTTGTTGGTCTGTTGGTTGTTGGTTATTGGTCTCTTGGTCTTTTGGTTATTGGTCTGTTGGTTATTGGTCTGTTGGTTATTGGTCTGTTGGTTGTTGGTCTGTTGGTTGTTGGTTATTGGTCTGTTGGTTGTTGGTCTGTTGGTCTGTTGGTTATTGGTCTGTTGGTCTGTTGGTTGTTGGTCTGTTGGTCTGTTGGTTATTGGTCTGTTGGTCTGTTGGTTGTTGGTCTGTTGATTGTTGGTTATTGGTTGTTGGTCTGTTGGTTATTGGTTATTGGTTGTTGGTCTGTTGGTCTGTTGGTCTGTTGGTTGTTGGTTGTTGGTTATTGGTCTGTTGGTTGTTGGTTGTTGGTCTGTTGGTTGTTGGTCTGTTGGTCTGATGGTTGTTGGTTGTTGGTTATTGGTCTGTTGGCTATTGGTCTGTTGGTTGTTGGTCTGTTGGTTGTTGGTCTGTTGGTCTGTTGGTCTGTTCGTTGTTGGTCTGTTGGTCTGTTGGTTGTTGGTCTTTTGGTTATTGGTCTGTTGGTTGTTGGTCTGTTGGTCTGTTGGTTGTTGGTCTGTTGGTTGTTGATCTGTTGGTCTGTTGGTCTGTTGGTTGTTGGTCTGTTGGTCTGTTGGTTGTTGGTCTGTTGGTTGTTGGTTATTGGTCTCTTGGTCTTTTGGTTATTGGTCTGTTGGTTATTGGTCTGTTGGTTATTGGTCTGTTGGTTGTTGGTCTGTTGGTTGTTGGTTATTGGTCTGTTGGTTGTTGGTCTGTTGGTCTGTTGGTTATTGGTCTGTTGGTCTGTTGGTTGTTGGTCTGTTGGTCTGTTGGTTATTGGTCTGTTGGTCTGTTGGTTGTTGGTCTGTTGATTGTTGGTTATTGGTTGTTGGTCTGTTGGTTATTGGTTATTGGTTGTTGGTCTGTTGGTCTGTTGGTCTGTTGGTTGTTGGTTGTTGGTTATTGGTCTGTTGGTTGTTGGTTGTTGGTCTGTTGGTTGTTGGTCTGTTGGTCTGTTGGTCTGATGGTTGTTGGTTGTTGGTTATTGGTCTGTTGGCTATTGGTCTGTTGGTTGTTGGTCTGTTGGTTGTTGGTCTGTTGGTCTGTTGGTCTGTTCGTTGTTGGTCTGTTGGTCTGTTGGTCTGTTGGTTGTTGGTCTTTTGGTTATTGGTCTGTTGGTTGTTGGTCTGTTGGTCTGTTGGTTGTTGGTTGTTGGTCTGTTGGTTGTTGGTCTGTTGGTTATTGGTCTGTTGGTTGTTGGTCTGTTGGTTTGTTGGTCTGTTGGTTATTGGTTATTGGTTGTTGGTCTGTTGGTTGTTGGTCTGTTGGTTATTGGTCTGTTGGTTGTTGGTCTGTTGGTTGTTGGTCTGTTGGTTATTGGTTATTGGTTGTTGGTCTGTTGGTTGTTGGTCTGTTGGTTATTGGTCTGTTGGTTGTTGGTCTGTTGGTTGTTGGTCTGTTGGTCTGTTGGTCTGTTGGTTGTTGGTCTGTTGGTCTGTTGGTTATTGGTCTGTTGGTTGTTGGTCTGTTGGTTGTTGGTTGTTGGTTGTTGGTCTGTTGGTTGTTGGTCTGTTGGTCTGTTGGTTGTTGGTTGTTGGTCTGTTGGTTGTTGGTCTGTTGGTTGTTGGTCTGTTGGTCTGTTGGTTGTTGGTTGTTGGTCTGTTGGTTGTTGGTCTGTTGGTCTGTTGGTTGTTGGTCTGTTGGTTATTGGTCTGTTGGTTGTTGGTCTGTTGGTTGTTGGTTGTTGGTCTGTTGGTTGTTGGTCTGTTGGTTGTTGGTCTGTTGGTCTGTTGGTTGTTGGTTGTTGGTCTGTTGGTTGTTGGTCTGTTGGTCTGTTGGTTGTTGGTCTGTTGGTTATTGGTCTGTTGGTTGTTGGTCTGTTGGTTGTTAGTCTGTTGATTGTTGGTTATTTGTCTGTTGGTTGTTGGTCTGTTGGTCTGTTGATTGTTGGTTGTTGGTCTGTTGATTGTTGGTTATTGGTTGTTGGTTGTTGGTCTGTTGGTTATTGGTCTGTTGGTTGTTGGTTGTTGGTCTGTTGGTCATTTGAATGGTTGGTTAAAAGGCAGTTGTTCTTACCAGTCCAGGGAGCTCACAGCACTTGTCTCGACTGGCCCAGGACGTGCTGCAGATAATGTCAAACATCTGGATCTGGAACTATACACACACAGAGAACAAATACACAGAGAAAGAGTTCATATTGGCATGACATTGCAACACACTTACGGTATAAACATTTCTACACTATGTTCTACCCTGTGGTCTACACCGTGTTCTATACTGTGTTCTACACTATGTTCTACCCTGTGGTCTACACCGTGGTCTACACAATGTTCTACACCGTGGTCTACACCATGATCTACACCGTGATCTACACCGTGATCTACACAATATTATAAACCATGTTCTACACTGTGGTCTACACAATGTTCTACACCATGTTCTACACCATGTTATAAACCATGTTCTACACTGTGGTCTACACAATGTTCTACACCATGTTCTACACCATGTTCTACACTGTGGTCTACACTGTGGTCTACACTGTGGTCCATACCCTGATCTACACAATGTTATACACAATGTTCTACACAATGTTCTACACAATGTTCTACACCATGTTCTACACCATGTTATAAACCATGTTCTACACTGTGGTCTACACAATGTTCTACACAATGTTCTACACCATGTTCTACACAATGTTCTACACCATGTTCTACACCATATTCCACACCATGTTCTACACTGTGGTCTACACTGTGGTCTACACCGTGGTCTACACAATGTTCTAAACCATGTTCTATGTTGTACACCGTGGTCTACGTTGTACACCGTGGTCTACACCGTGCTCTATGTTCTACACCGTGGTCTACACCGTGTTCTATGTTCTACACCGTGTTCTACACCGTGGTCTACACCATGATATATGTTCTACATCGTGTTCTACACCGTGTTCTACACCGTGTTCTACATGCTTCAGAGAAATATCCAAATAGGGGTTGTGAGGTATGATGGTGACTGTCTGCTCAACAGGCTGTTTAATGGTGACTCTGTCTGATCAACAGGCTGTTTAATGGTGACTCTGTCTGCTCAACAGGCTGTTTAATGGTGACTCTGTCTGATCAACAGGCTGTTTAATGGTGACTCTGTCTGCTCAACAGGCTGTTTGATGGTGACTGTCTGCTCAACAGGCTGTTTGATGGTGACTGTCTGCTCAACAGGCTGTTTAATGGTGACTCTGTCTGCTCAACAGGCTGTTTGATGGTGACTGTCTGATCAACAGGCTGTTTAATAGTGACTGTTTGTCTGCTCAATGATGGTGAACTGAATGACCTAAATGTACATACACACAACCCACTGGGCACACACTGGCTGAATCAACATTGTCTCCATGTCATTTCAATGAAATTACGTTGAACCAATGTGGAATAGACGTTGAATTGACGTCTGTGCCCAGTGGGAATGAACTTTCACTGAGAGAGTGAATCACTTTTAAACACTAGGCTAAAATAAATGAAATGTATTTCTTATGAGATTACACATTGATAAGATGAAACTGCTGAGGAAATATGAAAGCCTCACCACTTTAAAGGACAATAAACTGAGAATTAATTGTAAAACATCTCGGGGGACATTTCTTTCTTTCCACCAATCCCCTCAAAATGCTGTACAAAGCAATTTCTTTTCATCAGACTGTCTCCAGAAATAATAAAATAATACAGTCTCACATAGTTGCAAAGCAGTCCATTCATCTACCCTCAGAGCTGCACAGAAATCATCACACAACTATTATGCATCTAACAAAGACTGCTCCTCATCTTATTTCCTGTCCTGACATCTTGGGTCACATAGAGGATGTATGGTGTTATAGAGATTGTAGGGTGTTGCGGTGGTAGATGGTGTTATAGAGGCAGTATGGTGTTGTTATGGAGGATATAGGGTGTTATAGAGGCTGTAGAGTGTTGTGGTGGTGTTATAGAGGCTGCAGGGTGTTGTAGTGGTGTTATAGAGGCTGTAGGATGTTGTGGTGGTGTTATAGAGGCTGTAGAAAGTTGTTGTGGTGTTATAGAAGCTGTAGGGTGTTGTTATAGAGGCTGTAGGGTGCTGTGGTGGTGTTACAGAGGCTGCATGGTGTTGTTATGGAGGATGTAGGGTGTTATAGAGGCTGTAGAGTGTTGTGGTGGTGTTATAGAGGCTGCAGGGTGTTGTGGTGGTGTTATATAGCCTGTAGGGTGTTGTGGTGGTGTTATAGAGGATGTAGGGTGTTGTTGTGGGACTATAGAGCCTGTAGGGTGTTGTTGTGGTGTTATAGAGGCTGTAGGGTGTTGTGGTGGTGTTATAGAGACTGTAGGGTTTTGTTGTGGTGTTATAGAGGCTGTAGGGTGTTGTGGTGGTGTTATAGAGGTTATATGGTGTTGTGGTGGTGTTATAGAGGATGTAGGGTGTTGTGGTGGGACTATAGAGGCTGCATGGTGTTGTTGTGGTATTATAGAGTCTGTAGGGTTTTGTTGTGGTGTTATAGAGGCTGTAGGGTGTTGTGGTGGTGTTATAGAGGCTGTAGGGTGTTGTGGTGGTACTATAGAGGCTGTAGGGTGTTGTGGTGGTGTAATAGAGGTTATATGGTGTTGTGGTGGTGTTAAAGAGGATGTTGGGTGTTGTGGTGGTGTTATAGAGGCTCTAGTGTGTTGTTGTGGTGTTATAGAGGCTGTGGGGTGTTGTTATAGAGATTGTAGGTGTTGTGGTGGTGTTATAGAGGCTGTAGGGTGTTGTTATGGTGTTATAGAGGATGTACGGTGTTGTGGTGGGGTTATAGAGGCTGTAGGGTGTTGTTATAGAGATTGCAGGGTGTTTTTATATAGGCTGTATGGTGTTGTTATAGAGGCTGTAGGGTGTTGTTGTGGTGTTATAGAGGCTGCATGGTGTTGTTGTGGTGTTATAGAGGCTGCATGGTGTTGTTGTGGTATTATAGAGGCTGCATGGTGTTGTTGTGGTATTATAGAGGCTGTAGGGTGTTGTTGTGGGACTATAGAGGCTGTAGGGTGTTGTTGTGGGACTATAGAGGCTGTAGGGTGTTGTGGTGGTGTAATAGAGGATGTAGGGTGTTGTTGTGGGACTATAGAGGCTGTAGGGTGTTGTTCTGGTAATATAAAGGATGTAGGGTGTGTGACTGAAAGTTGTAGGTCTATAGGACAGCCAGCTCAGAGAATGATGCAGAGACTGACAGACAGTACTCTGTGTTTCTCAAAATGAATACTACCGTGCTCCGAGCACACACCCAGTGCTCCGAGCAAATTGGAGCATGGGAGAGTCAGAGTATGGGTTGAATTCAAAGTATGTGAAATGAAGCTTCTGGAATGCAGTACTCTGTTTGTACATATTTTAAAGCATTGATGCAAGCTTCAATGGAAAGTAGGCACAGAAATATGACGCAACCAGGTAAAAAAATGACGCGACATTTCTTGAAATCAATGGCGGCCATTATTTGAGTGAGAGAAAATAAACTTCAACTTCGGAATGAAATGTTGCCCATTCACATCTCACATGTTGCCTGACTACAATATGTTATCTTGATACGTTAATAATACATACATGGTGTGTTCATTTTGGCATGTATACCTGCCTACAATACACACTGTAGTGTGCGTAGATTGCAAGCCCACAGTAAATCGATAGGGCTAGCTGCTGTTAGCTAGCCACGAAGAATTGACATCTACCTTGCATAACATTATTTTAAGTCATTTTTGCCTGTTAAACTATCTGGTTAGCTATATTATTACGCTTCACATATACAGTTGAAGTCGGAAGTTTACATACACTTAGGTTGGAGTCATTAAAACTCATTTTTCAACCACTCCACAAATTTCTTGTTAACAAACTATAGTTTTGGCAAGTCGGTATGGACATCTACTTTGTGCATGACACAAGTCATTTTTCCAGCAATTGTTTACAGACAGATTATGTCACTTATAATTTACTGTATCACAATTCCAGTGGGTCAGAAGTTAACATACACTAAGTTGGCTGTGCTTTTAAACAGCTTGGAAAATTCCAGAAAATGATGTCATGGCTTTAAAAGCTTCTGATAGGCCAATTGACATCATCTGAGTCAACTGGAGGTGTACCTGTGGATGTATTTCAAGGCCTACCTTCAAACTCAGTGCCTCTTTGCTTGACATCATGGGAAAATCAAAAGAAATCAGTCAAGACCTCAGAAAAAACATGGTAGACCTCCACAAGTCTGGTTCATCCTTGGGAGCAATTTCCAAACGCCTGAAGGTACCACGTTCATCTGTACAAACAATAGTACGCAAGTATAAACACCATGGGACCACGCAGCCATCATACCGCTCAAGAAGGAGACGCATTCTGTCTCCTGGAGATGAACGTACTTTGGTGCTAAAAGTGCAAATCAACCCCAGAACAACAGCAAAGGACCTTGTGAAGATGCTGGAGGAAAAAGGTACAAAAGTATCTATAACCACAGTAAAACGAGTCCTATATCAACATAACCTGAAAGGCCGCTCAGCAAGGAAGAAGCCACTGCTCCAAAACCGCCATACAAAAAGCCAGACTACGGTTTGCAACTGCACATGGGGACAAAGATTGTACTTTTTGGAGAAATGTCCTCTGGTCTGATGAAACAAAAATAGAACTGTTTGGCCATAATGACCATCGTTATGTTTGGAGGAAAAAGGGGGATGCTTGCAAGCTGAAGAACACCATCCCAACCGTGAAGAACAGGGGGTGGCAGCATCATGTTGTGGGGGTGCTTTGCTGCAGGAGGGACTGGTGCACTTCACAAAATAGATGGCATCATGAGGCAGGAAAATTACGTGGATATATTGAAGCAACATCTCTAGACATCAGTCAGGAAGTTAAAGCTTGGGTGCAAATGGGTCTTCCAAATGTACAATGACCCCAAGCATACTTCCAAAGTTGTGGCAAAATGGCTTAAGGACAACAAAGTCAAGGTATTGGAGTGGCCATCACAAAGCCATGACCTCACCCTATAGAACATTTGTGGGAAGAACTGAAAAAGTGTGTGCGAGCAAGGAGGCCTACAACCCAGACTCAGTTACACCAGCTCTGTCAGGAGGAATGAGCCAAAATGTACCCAAATTATTGTAGGAAGCTTGTGGAAGGCTACCTGAAACAATTGACCCAAGTTAAACAATTTAAAGGCAATGCTTCCAAATACTGAGTGTATGTAAGCTTCTGACCCACTGGGAATGAGATGAAAGAAATAAAAGCTGAAATAAATCATTCTCTCTACTATTATTCTGACATTTCGCATTTTTAAAATAAAGTGGTGATCCTAACTGACCTAACACAGGGAATTTGTACTGGGAATAAATGTCAGGAATTGTGAAAAACTGAGTTTAAATGTATTTGGCTAAGGTGTATGTAAACTTCCGACTTCAACTGGAGCTAGCTGATAGTTATGAAGTAATGAAGATCCTCTGAGAATGCACTCGCAGCATGAGCGTGTGAAACACGGTAGTATGCATATTGAGAAATACCCCATGTCATGCTTTGAAAGTGAAATGTCTTGTACATCTAGAGGTTGCTTGTCTTGCAGGTGTGTTGAAGATGTCTAGTTAGGTTTAGGGTTTAAGGTTAGGAGTAGTTTAAATGAAAAGAAACACCTGCAAACTATGCTTGTTTCTTGTCTTAACGTTTCATGCTTTTCAACCTTTGTAAAAACACAAACATTAACACCTTATGGTGATACTGTGTAAACTGCACAATGTGTGGTAGATTCCTCCATCATTCTTACCGGAGCTGAGTTGTCCCTCTTCCCTCTGGATCGTACCATGCGTCCCAGTACCTCCACCCCGTCTATACTGATGTTGCCAGCCGCGTTGATGGGCTTTCCTCCCACTACCTTACAGTCAACCACCACCCTGGCTGTGGTCTTACTGATCGCCATGTGGAGCTGTGGGAAGACGAGATGGAACACCAGGTTTTAAACATACTGAAACAAACCACAGTATTATCAGTCTGTGGGGAGAGGAGATGGAACACCATGTTTTAAACATACTGACACAAACCACAGTATTATCAGTCTGTGGGAAGACGAGATGGAACACCATGTTTTAAACATACTGAAACAAACCACAGTATTATCAGACTTATCAGAAAGTATATTTTATACAAAGCCTACATACATGCTTCATAAATCATCTATAAGCCAATGTCATGCAAGCATACTGTATAGGGGTCCTATAACGGGTCCTTGGATGTGGTATAACTATCATCCAGAGAGTAAATGCTGTCTCCTAACAGTCAGTCATTGGACAATATAGCAGACGTATCAAGTCCTCAGCACTTTCATTAAAATAAACATTCAGTCATTGGACAATATAGCAGACGTATCAAGTCCTCAGCACTTTCATTAAAATAAACATTCAGTCATTGGACAATATAGCAGGTGTATCAAGTCCTCAGCACTTTCATCAAAATAAACATTCAGTCATTGGACAATATAGCAGGCGTATCAAGTCCTCAGCACTTTCATCAAAATAAATTGTAGTCTATTGTATTAACTCAGTGTTATAAAACTAACAGTGAATCCAACTCTGACCCATTCTCTGGCTTCAAAGTCCAAACTCTGGTGGTAGTTCAATGGTAAACCCGTCCGTAGCTGTACTCCATCTAGTCACAACCTTATCAATTGGCTGTGAGCAGGGCCAACCAATGAGAACTATTGCCCGTAATAAACAGTAAAGGTGTAATGTCCATTTTGAGTGAAATCTCTGGGTTGAGTCACCTTAGACCATTGATCAAGAAATTGTTTCTCAAGAAATACACTACCGGTCAAAAGTTTTAGAACACCTACTCATTCAAGGGTGTATACATCAAAACTATGAGATAACACATGTTGAATCGTGTAGGAACCAAAAAAAGTGTTAAACAAATCAAAATATATTTGATATTCTTCAAAGTAGCCACCCTTTGCCTTGATGACAGCTTTGCACACTCTTGGCATTTTCTCAACCAGCTTCACCTGGAATGCGTTTCCAACAGTCTTATTGGAGTTCCCACATATGCTGAGCACTTGTTGGCTGCTTTTCCTTCACTTTGCGGTCCGACTCATCCCAAACCATCTCAATTTGGTTGAGGTTGGGTGATTGTAGAGGCCAGGTCATCTGATGCAGCACTCCATCACCCTCCTTCATGGTCAAATAGCCCTTACACAGCCTGGAGGTGTGTTGGGTCATTGTCCTGTTGAAAAACAAATGATAGTCCCACTACGCCCAAACCAGATGGGATGGTGTATCGCTGCAGAATGCTGTGGTAGCCATGCTGGTTAAGTTTGCCTTGACCTCTAAATAAATCACAGACAGTGTCACCAGCAAAGCACCCCCACACCATAACACCTCCCCCTCCATGCTTTACGGTGGGAAATACACGCAGAGATCATCCGTTCACCCACATTGTGTCTTACAGAGACATGACGCTTGGAACCAAAAATCGCAAATTTGGACTCCAGACCAAAGGACAGATTTCCACCGGTCTAACGTCCATTGCTCGTGTTTCTTGGCCCAAGCAAATCTTCTTATTGGTGTCCTTTAGTAGTGGTTTCCTTGCAGCAAATTGACCATGAAGGCCTGATTCACGCAGTCTTCTCTGAACAATTGATGTTGAGATGTGTCTGTTACTTGAACTCTGTGAAGTATTTATTTGGGCTGCAATTTCTGAGGCTGGTAACTCTAATGAACTTATCCTCTGCAGCAGAGGTAACTCTGGGTCTTCCATTCCTGTGGCGGTCCTCATGAGAGACAGTTTCATCATAGCGCTTGATGGTTTTTGTGACTGCATTTGAAGAAACTTTCAGAATTCTTGACATTTGCCGTACTGACTGACCTTCATGTCTTAAAGTAACGGATTGTCGTTTCTCTTTGCTTATTTGAGCTTTTATTGCCATAATATGGACTTGGTCTTTTACCAAATAGGGCTATCTTCTGTATACCCCCCTATTTTGTCACAACACAACTGATTGGCTCAGACGCATTAAGAAGGAAATACATTTCACAAATTGTCTTTTAAGAAAGCACACCTGTTAATTGAAATGCATTCCAGGTGACTACCTAATGAAGCTGGTTGAAAGAATGCCAAGAGTGTGCAAAGCTGTCATCAAGGCAAAGGATGGCTATTTGAAGAATCTCAAATATAAAATATATTTTGATTTGTTTAACACTTTTTTGGTTACTACATGATTCCATATGTGTTGTTTCATAGTTTTGATGTCTTCACTATTATTCTACAATGTAGAAAATAGTAAAAATAAAGAAAAACCCTTGAATGAGTAGGTGTTCTAAAACGTTTGACCGGTAGTGTATCTCATAAATGACTTCAAGATTTACCTGCCATTCGCAACTATCAACTTTCTTCTTGTCACAATGTATTGTAGCAATTCACGATAAATCACAGGTTTCCCAGACAGGCTCCTCTGCTGTTCAGGGGTACAAAGCTGAGTTACAACCGTAAGTCTGTCAGGTGAGAGAATTGCAATCATAATGGCCGCGTCCCAAATGTTACCCTATTCCCTAAATAGTGCCCTACTTTTGACCACTACCTAATGGGCCCTGGTCGAAAGTAGTGCACTACATAGGGAATAGGGTGCAATTTGAGATTGAAGCATAACATTTCCAGTGAAAAGTACATCTCAGCTCCCACAGTAACAAGGTGAGGCTAATCTGAAGTTAGACAGAGTTGATATTTGTGCGTCAGAAACAGAATCCATTTGGCCGGTCTGTGACGTGTGTAATACTCTTATACGGTCGTTTTAATGGCTTCTTGGAGTGAAACTATTTTCTCCAGTTCACTGGGTCTGGTTGTGTTTATATATGTCAGAGACTGTCAAAGCCTAGCTGCCTGCCTGCCTGTGTTGCACGGTTGGATCCAGGATTTAGTTCCAAATGGCACCCTATGCCCTATATTGTGCACTACTTTTGACCAGAGCCCATTACACTATATAGGGAATAGGGTGCCATTTGGGACACTACCCAGGACTACTGTTGTGGGTTTAGAGACATACTTAACCCAACACACAGACAGCATATCAACCTCCTTCTCAGCTAAAGACAATTACAAGACCATTTTTCAAACCACCAATTGCCTGAACAAAAAAATGTTTTGCCCGAACAACAAAAAGTTCAACAGTCTACCAACAACCACTGTATCCACAAGGCCTGGGATGCATCTGAAACAGTACCCTATTCCCTATATAGTGCACTGCTTTTGACCATAGCCAATGACAAAGCCCATTAATCAAACAGTGTTTATTCACAGTCTGACCAGCGTCATGGGGACAGTATCTCTGCTGTGGATGTGTCTGTCTGTCTGTCTGAGAGTGACTATGAATAGGGAGGGTAGTTTAAGGGATGAACCCCATGGCCTTGATGATGATATTCAGGACAGGGACGGAGGGGACGGTGAAGAGAGGAGAATAAGAAGTAGAGAGGAGAGGAGAGATAGGAGAAGTGGAGAGGAGAGACACACACACTCTGTCCCGCGGGTCAGATGGGTCCTCTGATCAATTGTGTTATAATTCGAGTGCCAACATGATGTATTAGCCTATTTCATCCAGCGCGCTAGCTGTGTTTTTAATACGAACGGCAAGTGTCACTGACATCCCCTCCGTTCCTCCTCGCTCCTCTCTACTGCAATACGCAGCGGTTCATTTGTTTGCTTGCTTTTTCCATTTGAGATATCCCTGTTTTTCATCTCTGGATTTCTAACCGTGTGTGGACTGATGAGGTTTTCTATTACAGCAGATAGGCAGAGTGCATTTTGCATCCTCTTACAAAACAGCCTTCTCCACTTTATGGGACTGACAATAACTCACAGAGGAAAAAAACAGGAAACCGATGGAGTACAGTACGGTATCACTTCAGAGTGGTAGAAAACAATACCCTTCATTAGACTTCTTCAGTACGGTATCACTTCAGAGTGGTAGAAAACAATACCCTTCATTAGACTTCTTCAGTACGGTGTCACTTCAGAGTGGTAGAAAACAATACCCTTCATTAGACTTCTTCAGTACGGTATCACTTCAGAGTGGTAGAAAACAATACCCTTCATTAGACTTCTTCAGTACGGTATCACTTCAGAGTGGTAGAAAACAATACCCTTCATTAGACTTCTTCAGTACGGTGTCACTTCAGAGTGGTAGAAAACAATACCCTTCATTAGACTTCTTCAGTACGGTATCACTTCAGAGTGGTAGAAAACAATACCCTTCATTAGACTTCTTCAGTATGGTATCACTTCAGAGTGGTAGAAAACAATACCCTTCATTAGACTTCTTCAGTACGGTGTCACTTCAGAGTGGTAGAAAACAATACCCTTCATTAGACTTCTTCAGTATGGTATCACTTCAGAATGGTAGAAAACAATAAGATTCATTAGACTTACATTTACATTTTACATTTTAGTCATTTAGCAGACGCTCTTATCCAGAGCGACTTACAGTAGTGAATGCATACATTTCATACATTTTTTGTTGTTGTTGTACTTCTTCAGTACGGTATCACTTCAGAGTGGTAGAAAACAATACCCTTCATTAGACTTCTTGTCTTAGAGACTAAATACAGAGAGTCCAATATGAGAATCCCATCCACTCATCAACGGTGGCGTAGTCTACACAGTTTTATTTCAACTTCCATCTCTTAAATGATTGTGCTTCAGCTAGTTTTATAGGATAATACCTCAACTATGTGAGATGTAAACTAGCCATGCTTTACTGTAATGTATGCTGGTATTAAAAGTGGTTGTATCAGCAGAATCCATCTCAATGTATTCTAAACATTGCCATCTTGACACCAAATGTTCTAGAAGAGAAATGCATGAAGGAGAGAGTTCTGAATCAGCACATTCTTTACTCCCCCCATTAGCCATTTAAAGAGGATATGGAATACTTTAGCTGTTACCATAACACCAATTGGACCCCACCTCCACCCCCACACTACAATACTTAAAGGTGCGATCTGCAATAGTTACTGCTGTTCAAAGGTCATTTTAAGTCCTTGCATCCATATCTTACATCTCAGTATTTGAGAGGGGTTACTTATTGTACATTTATCCAGTCCCATCCCTAAGATTTATGGCAAAAGTGGCAGAGCTGCCATTAAAGTTGGCTGAGAACTGAATTACTGATTAACCCTTTAAGGGCTGAGTTATACAATCTGCAGAAATCCCCAATAACCTTATTTCCTCAGACACATGTTATCAGAGAGAGAGAGAGAGAGAGAGAGAGAGACAGAGACATAGAGAGAGAGAGAGACAGCGAGAGAGAGAGAGACAGCGAGAGAGAGATAGACACAGAGAGACAGAGACAGACACAGAGAGAGACACAGAGAGACAGAGACAGACACACACACACAGAGTAACTTTTGTGTGTAATGTGTAATGTTTACGGTTCATTTTTATTGTTTATTTCACTTTTGTTTATTATCTATTTCACTTGCTTTGACAATGTTCCCATGTAAATAAAGCTATTTGAATTGAATTGAATCGAGACAGAGAGAGAAAGAGAGAGAGAGGAGAGAGAAACAGAGAGAGAGAAACAGAGAGAGAGAGAGAGAAACAGAGATAGAGAGAAACAGAGAGAGAGAAACAGAGAGAGGGCTTAGTTTAAAAACTGTAATAACTACCCAGGACATTATTTCTGGGGTCAGCAATATTCAGAGTGGCAATTCTCTGTCCCAGTGGATTTAGATTGTGTAAATGAGTTTCAGATGGAGGGAAGGCAGGCAGATAAACACTAAGACCCCGGCTGCCTTGCCTTACCAGCCACAGCAGCAGACTGAGAAATGTGGTCCCTAATACCAGTTACCAAATCAAACACTACATAGACCATGCCTCTGCCTCAGAAACACTGGCAGACTGAACAAAGCATTTTTATGCTAATAAACTAGAAACTAGAAGTTAGAAATTTAACCCACATAATACAGAAATCAAATCAGAATGTCACAGACACTCAGGACAGCACGTCATCCCCTATAAGAATACTGTTTACCGCTGAGCCCTGCATGGGAGGATAGATATCACAGTTCAGTCTGGTACATTACCGTAGTCTGGATATAACATCACCCTCAGATAGATATCACAGATCAGTCTGTTACATTACTGTAGTCTGGATATAACATCACCCTCAGATAGATATCACAGTTCAGTCTGTTACATTACTGTAGTCTGGATATAACATCACCCTCAGATAGATATCACAGTTCAGTCTGGTACATTACTGTAGTCTGGATATAACATCACTCTCAGATAGATATCACAGTTCAGTCTGTTACATTACCGTAGTCTGGATATAACATCACCCTCAGATAGATATCACAGTTCAGTCTGTTACATTACTGTAGTCTGGATATAACATCACTCTCAGATAGATATCACAGTTCAGTCTGTTACTGTATCCAAGCTGACAGGAAGTAGCACCATTCAGAAACATATGTCCACTTTTCCTCCATAATGACAGGGGATCCTCTGTGTGAGACGGTGGCGTAGGGATGACCATGTGAAGACACCTGGAGTGAAGTGAGGACAATCCAGCAGGACATGTCTGTCGCTGCACAATACACCTGTCATCCAGTCTGAGGGGAGACTGTGACCGCGCGCGCGCGTGTGTGTGTGTGTGTGTGTGCTTGCGCGTGTTTCTGTGTGCATATGTGTGTAAGTGTATGTCCATTTGTGTGTGGGTGTGTGTGTGTGTGTGTGTGTGTGTGTGTGTGTGTGTGTGTGTGTGTGTGTGTGTGTGTGTGTGTGTGTGTGTGTGTGTGTGTGTGCGTGTGTGTAACAGTGTAGGTTCCGTCCCTCTCTTCGCCCCAACCAGGGACCCTTGCACACATCAATAACTGACACCCCACGAAGCATCGTTACCCATCGCGCCACAAAAGACACGGCCCTTGCAACGCAAGGGGAAACCCTACGTCAAGTCTCAGAGCGAGTGACGTCACTGATTGAAATGCTATTAGCGCGCACCACCGCTAACTAACTAGCCATTTCACATCGGTTACATGTGCATATATGTGTGTGTGTGTGTGTGTGTGTGTGTGTGTGTGTGTGTGTGTGTGTGTGTGTGTGTGTGTGTGTGTGTGTGTGTGTGTGTGTGTGTGTGTGAGGTGAGGATAAAGTCCTTGGGTTTACAGCATTATAACCATATATATATACTGCAGGGAGGCAGACAGCCTCTGAACACCAGAAATGTACTGCAGGGAGGCAGACAGCCTCTGAATACATTAACACTATAACCAGATATGTACTGCAGGGAGGTAGACAGCCTCTGAATACATTAACACTATAACCAGATATGTACTGCAGGGAGGCAGACAGCCTCTGAACACCAGAAATGTACTGCAGGGAGGTAGACAGCCTCTGAATACATTAACACTATAACCAGATATGTACTGTAGGGAGGCAGACAGCCTCTGAACACCAGAAATGTACTGCAGGGAGGCAGACAGCCTCTGAACACATTAACACTATAACCAGATACAGTTGAAGTGGGAAGTTTACGTACACTTAGGTTGGAGTCATTAAAACTCGTTATTCAACCACTCCACAAATCTCTTGTTAACAAACTATAGTTTTGGCAAGTCGGTTAGGACATCTACTTTGTGCATGACACAGGTCATTTTTCTAACAATTGTTTACAGACAGATTATTTCACTTATAATTCACTGTATCACAATTCCAGTGGGTCAGAAGTTTACATACACTAAGTTGACTATGCCTTTAAACAGCTTGGAAAATTCCGGAAAATTCCAGAAAATGATTTCATGGCTTTAGAAGCTTCTGATAGGCTAATTGACATAATTTGAGTCAATTAGAGGTGTACCTGTAGATGTATTTCAAGGCCTACCTTCAAACTCAGTGCCTCTTTGCGTGTTATCATGGGAAAATCAAAATAAATCAGACAAGACCTCATAAAAAAAATTGTACATCTCCACAAGTCTGGTTCATCCTTGGGAGCAATTTCCAAACGCCTGAAGGTACCACATTCATCTGTACAAACAATAGTACACAAGTATAACCACCATGGGACCACACAGCCATCATACCGCTCAGGAAGAAGACACATTCTGTCTCCTAGAGATGAACGTACTTTGGTGCGAAAAGTGTAAATCAATCCCAGAACAACAGCAAAGGACCTTGTGAAGATGCTGGAGGAAACAGGTACAAAAGTATCTATATCCACAGTAAAACAAGTCCTATTTCAAGATAACCTGAAAGGCTGCTCAGCAAGGAAGAAGCCACTGCTCCAAAACCGCCATAAAAAAAGCCAGACTACGGTTTGCAACTGCACATATGGGCAAAAATCATACTTTTTTGGAGAAATGTCCTCTGGTCTGATGAAACAAAAATAGAACTATTTGGCCATAATGAGGAAAAAGGGGGAGGCTTGCAAGCTGAAGAACACCATCCCAACCGTGAAGCATGGGGGTGGCAGCATCATGTTGTGTGGGGGTTTTGCTGCTGGAGGGACTGGTGCACATCACAAAATAGATGACATGATGAGGATGGAAAATTATGTGGATATATTGAAGCATCTCAAGACATCTGTCAGGAAGTTAAAGCTTGGTTGCAAATGGGTCTTCCAAATGGACAATGACCCCAAGCATACTTCCAAAGTTGTGGCAAAATGGCTTAAGGACAACAAAGTCAAGGTATTGGAGTGGCCATCACAAAGCCCTGACCTCAATCCTATAGAATATTTGTGTGCAGAACTGAAAAATCGTGTGCGAGCCAGGAGGCCTACAAACCTGACTCAGTTACACCAGCTCTGTCGGGAGGAATGAGACAATATTCACCCAACTTATTGTGGGAAGCTTGTAGAAGGCTACCCGAAACGTTTGACTCAAGTTAAACAATTTGAAGGCAATGCTACCAAATACTAATTGAGTGTATGTAAACCTCTGACCCACTGGGAATGTGATGAAAGAAATAAAAGCTGAAATAAATCATTCTCTCTACTATTATTCTGACATTTCACATTCTTAAAATAAAGTGGTGATCCTAACTGACCTAAAACAGGGAATTTTTACTAGGATTAAATGTCAGGAATTGTGAAACTGAGTTCAAATGTATTTGGCTAAGGTGTATGTAAACTTCCGACTTCAACTGTATGTACTTCATTGACCTGTCAAAGGTGTTCGACACTGTTGATCATTCTGTTTTACTGAAGAAGTTATCAAGAATAGGCCTGGGATATACAGCCTGTTTATGGTTTCAGAATTATCTTAGCAGCAGAACTCAGGCCATCTTAACAGATAGCGTTAAATCTGAATTATCTTAGTAACAGAACTCAGGCCATCTTAACAGATAGCGTTAAATCTGAATTATCTTAGTAACAGAACTCAGGCCATCTTAAGAGATGGCGTTAAATCTGAATTATTTTAGCAGCAGAACTCAGGCCATCTTAACAGATAGCGTTAAATCTGAATTATCTTAGTGACAGAATTCAGGCCATCTTAACAGATGGGGTTAAATCTGAATTATCTTAGTGACAGAATTCAGGCCATCTTAAGAGATGGGGTTAAATCTGAATTATCTTAGCGACAGAACTCAGGCCATCTTAACAGATTGGGCTAAATCTGAATTATTTTAGCAGCAGAACTCAGGCCATTTTAACAGATGGGGTTAAATCTGAATTTCTTGAGATTCAAAAAGGTGTTCTTCAGGGTTTGATTTTAGGTCCATTATTGTTCACCTATATTAATGACATAGGAAGCACTGTTAATACTTGTAACATTCATCTCTATGCAGATGACACAGTTTTGTATTCCTGTGCCGCCTCAGGGCAGAACGCCATTCATGAACTTCAGCACGACTTTGATTCAATTCAGAAATCCCTTACAGATCTTAAATTAGTGTTACATTCAAGTAAGACCAAGCTCATGCTGTTCTGTAGGTCATGAAATGTTGACCCTGAGGACCTGCATATTTGCGCTACAAATGGAGCCCAAATTGAGCTTGTTTCTCAATATAAGTACCTGGGTGTCTGGACTGATGACTAGTTGTCCTTCATAACGCATTTAGAAAATCTGACTAAGCAGCTAAGATCCAAGATGGATTTCAAATCAAAATAAGTCAATAAATCATGAAAATAGGAGAAGAATTCTCCCTGTATTGGATTCTGGTGATATTGTTTACATGCATGCGGCAACCTCTGTTTTGAAACCCTTGGACGCCGTCTACCATTCAGCAATACATTTTATCACAGGGGACCATTTTAGGACTCATCATTGTAGTCTGTATAAAATGTGGGATGGACCTCTCTGTCTGTAAGAAGAGAGCTACATTCTCTTTGATTTATTTACAAAGCAATCTGACAGAAACTCCCTTCATATGTAACTTCATTCATTAAATTAGGAATCCTCAGTTACCAAACCTGTTCTCAGGAATGGATAACACCAGAGATCCCTTCAGTCTCCATAGATTTGGGAAAATCTGCGTTTAGTTTTTTTGCTACTCATTTGTGGAACAATCTGCAGAGTTCACCGCAGTTAGATGTGCTGGTGCCACTCAGACAGTTTCCAGTACTAACTGAGGACCTTGAATGGGATTGTTTTTATTAAATAGGGTTATTGTGTTATTGTGGGCTGAATTCTACTGTTTTATACACGTGTATGTTTTATTATTCTGTTTTTATTGTAATGTATACAGGGCTCTCTTGTAAAATATATTTTTAATCTCAATGTGACTCCCTGTTTAAATAAAGGTTAAATAAAATACAAAATTAAAATAAAATACATTAACACTGTAACCAGATATACACTGCAGGGTCAGGGTTAGGGTCAGGGTCAGGGTTAGGATTAGGATTAGGATTAGGGTCATGGTCAGGATTAGGATTAGGGTCAGGGTTAGTATTAGGGTTAGGGTTAGGATTAGGGTCGGGGTTAGGATTAGGGTCAGGGTTAGGATTAGGGCCGGGGTCAGGGTTAGGGTCAGGGTCATGATTAGGATTAGGGTCAGGGTTAGGATTAGGGTCAGGGTCAGGGTCAGGATTAGGGTCAGGGTCAGGGTTAGGATTAGGGTCAGGGTCAGGGTCAGGATTAGGATTAGGGTGAGGGTTAGGATTAGTGTCAGGATTAGGATTAGGGATAGGGTCAGGGTTACATTAAGACTCAGAACAACCAGGCACACAATGCCTATGAGAAGAGAGTCTGATGGACGGCCTCTCACACTCTCTTTGACTACTGCGACAGAGGGTGTCTGTGTGTGTGTGCTCTCTCTTTGACTGTTGCGACAAAGGGTGTGTGTGTGTGTGTGTGTGTGTGTGTGTGTGTGTGTGTGTGTGTGTGTGTGTGTGTGTGTGTGTGTGTGTGTGTGTTCTCTCTTTGACTACTGTGATGGAGGGGGGGTGGGTTGTTTCTCCATTCATTCTCTGGGATCATTTTCTGACAAGACTTCTACTAAATTCTCTATTTGAGTAGTCGGCATGCAACATCTTTTTTATACAGATGGAGGGCCTGAAGTTTGAGGGTTCGTCCCAAATGGCACCCTAGTCCCTATATAGTGCACTACTTTAGACCAGAGGCCATGGATGATCTAGGGGAAGAACTAGGCTGCTGACCTTGTGGAAACTGCCATAGAACATCTTCTTGATGTCAGGCCCGTCAAAAGTGACTGTCTGGAAGTCTCCCTTGTAGTCGTAGTTGAAGAACGTCAGAGTCTTCCCACCATCTGACAGAGACAAAAACAGAGACAGGCAAACAGAGAGAGAATTAGGGACAGCACATTCTACACAAACCCACAAGCCCACATCCCAGAGTCCTCTGCCTTGGTCTTCTGTTCTGTGTGTTCAGTCTATATCTCTCTCACACAAAAGCTGGAAACTAACCCTGCAGCCCACACACTTTTGTAAACCACAGACCTCAATTGCAGAATATGTGATATGCAGGTTAACCTTAACCCTAACTCAAACCACAGGGACAGGGTTCAGGAAGTGATGAGGAACAGACTGTACGTACTGTCCAGGATGACCCCCACCAGGGGTTCATTGTCTTTGTTGAGGATCTCCCACAATGCAAAGGGCTCCTGGGGGGTGTCTGGTAGCAGGCGGAACAGGAAGGTGATGGTGTAGTCAGAGGGCAGACCTTCTGGGTGGAGGTACCTGAGACACAGACAGACAGACAGACAGACAGACAGACAGACAGACAGACAGACAGACAGACAGACAGACAGACAGACAGACAGACAGACAGACAGACAGACAGACAGGGTTACTTAACTGGCAGCCAGATAATGTGAATGGTTCAAGATGGCGGTTGGCAAATCCTATGCCTACACTGTAATGGGAAACTGTAATTCAAACAGTCATATCAGTGTAACCCCAACCCTAAACCTTTCCAGTGTAACCTTAACCCTAACGCTCTCCAGTCTAACCCTAAACCTTTCCAGTGTACTCTTAACCCTCTCCAGTGTAATCCTAACACTCTCCAGTGTAATCCTAACCCCCTCCAGTGTAACCCTAACCCTCTCCAGTCTAATCCTAACCCTCTCCAATGTAATCCTAACCCTTTCCAGTGTAACCCTAACCCTCTCCAGTCTAACCCTAACCCTCTCCAGTGTAATCTTAACCCTCTCCAGTGTAATCCTAACCCTCTCCAGTGTAATCCTAACCCTCTCCAGTGCTCCAGTGTAACCCTAACCCTCTCCAGTCTAATCCTAACCCTCTACAGTGTAATCCTAACCCTCTCCAGTGTAATCCTAACCCTCTCCAGTGTAATCCTAACCCTCTCCAGTGTAATCCTAACCCTCTCCAGTGTAATCCTAACCCTCTCCAGTGTAACCCTAACCCTCTCCAGTGTAACCCTAACCCTCTCCAATCAGGAAGTCCTGATACCTGATGCAGAGTAATGTGAAGTCATGATATCTGATACCTGATGCAGAGTAATGTGAAGTCCTGATATCTGATACCTGATACAGAGTAATGTGAAGTCATGATATCTGATACCTGATGCAGAGTAATGGGAAGTCATGATATCTGATACAGAGTAATGTGAAGTCATGATATCTGATACCTGATACAGAGTAATGTGAAGTCCTGATATCTGATACCTGATACAGAGTAATGTGAAGTCCTGATATCTGATACCTGATACAGAGTAATGTGAAGTCATGATATCTGATACCTGATACAGAGTAATGTGAAGTCCTGATATCTGATACCTGATACAGAGTAATGTGAAGTCATGATATCTGATACAGAGTAATGTGAAGTCATGATATCTGATACCTGATGCCGAGTAATGGGAAGTCCTGATATCTGATACCTGATACAGAGTAATGTGAAGTCCTGATATCTGATACCTGATACAGAGTAATGTGAAGTCATGATATCTGATACCTGATACAGAGTAATGTGAAGTCCTGATATCTGATACCTGATACAGAGTAATGTGAAGTCATGATATCTGATACAGAGTAATGTGAAGTCCTGATATCTGATATCTGATGCAGAGTAATGGGAAGTCCTGATATCTGATACAGAGTAATGGGAAGTCCTGATATCTGATGCAGAGTAATGGGAAGTCCTGATATCTGATACAGAGTAATGGGAAGTCCTGATATCTGATACAGACTAATGGGAAGTCCTGATATCTGATATCTGATACAGAGTAATGGGAAGTCCTGATACCTGATGCAGAGTAATGGGAAGTCCTGATATCTGATGCAGAGTAATGGGAAGTCCTGATATCTGATGCAGAGTAATGGGAAGTCCTGATATCTGATATCTGATGCAGAGTAATGGGAAGTCCTGATATCTGATGCAGAGTAATGGGAAGTCCTGATATCTGATACAGAGTAATGGGAAGTCCTGATATCTGATACAGAGTAATGGGAAGTCCTGATATCTGATGCAGAGTAATGGGAAGTCCTGATATCTGATACAGAGTAATGGGAAGTCCTGATATCTGATACAGAGTAATGGGAAGTCCTGATATCTGATACAGAGTAATGGGAAGTCCTGATATCTGATGCAGAGTAATGGGAAGTCCTGATATCTGATACAGAGTAATGGGAAGTCCTGATATCTGATGCAGGGTAATGGGAAGTCCTGATATCTGATACCTGATGCCGAGTAATGAGAAGTCCTGATATCTGATACCTGATGCAGAGTAATGGGAAGTTCATTTGGCTGGCTTATTTTACCTTCACACAACAAATGCCATAATGGTCCTTCTGATGACATTATATACTATATACATGATCAAGTATGTGACTGAGTGATGTTTGGATATGGGCCGTGGTGTTTGCAGGTCACCCTGAAGACATCCTTTAGAGGTGCTGAGTCCCTCCAGTGCAATAACACAATCCCCTCTGAACATGATGAAAGTAGAAGTCTAAACTAAATATTATCCTCAGCAGGAGTAGAGGTACATCTGTCAACACACACACACACACACACACACACACACACACACACACACACACACACACACACACACACACACACACACACACACACACACACACAATTCATCACCACTTCACATGTGATTAGATTCCCCTAAGTGATTTTCATTGGCAAAACTTTGTATTGTTTGAGGGACCTTGAAAATAACTGGCTGCTATTTCAAAGAGCTCTGGTGTTTGTCTCCTGGCTAGCAAGCGGGGTTGACCCTCCCTTGACATTTTGAAGTACAAGTCTCCTACTAGCTACTGGGGTTGACCCTCCCTTGGCGTTTTAAAGTACAGCTCTCTTGCTAACGACTGGGTTTCACCCTCCCTTGGCGTTTTGAAGTACAAGTTTCCCATAGAGGATGAGGAAGGCCCCTCTAGGAAGAGGACAAGGACAGTTCAGGAACAACCTCTACCTCCAGGCATAGGCACATCTGTATATCTGAAAGGATTGGATGGGTATAAGCGATTCTGTATGGCAAAACTTCCACCTGACCTATCAGAGGGAAACTTCCACCTGACCAATCAGAGGGAAACTTCCACCTGACCAATCAGAGGGAAACTTCCACCTGACCTATCAGAGGGAAACTTCCACCTGACCTATCAGAGGGAAACTTCCACCTGACCTATCAGAGGGAAACTTCCACCTGACCTATCAGAGGGAAACTTCCACCTGACCTATCAGAGGGAAACTTCCAACTGACCTATCAGAGGGAAACTTCCCCCTGACCAATCAGAGGGAAACTTCCACCTGACCTATCAGAGGGAAGCTTCCAACTGACCTATCAGAGGGAAACTTCCACCTGACCTATCAGAGGGAAACTTCCAACTGACCAATCAGAGGGAAACTTCCACCTGACCAATCAGAGGGAAACTTCCACCTGACCAATCAGAGGGAAACTTCCACCTGACCTATCAGAGGGAAACTTCCAACTGACCAATCAGAGGGAAACTCCCACCTGACCAATCAGAGGGGAACTTCCACCTAACCAGAGGAAAACTTCCACCTGACCTATCAGAGGGGAACTTCCACCTGACCAATCAGAGGGGAACTTCCACCTAATCTATGCGAAGGAAGCTTCCGCCTAACCTATCAGAGGGAAGCTTCCGCCTAACCTATCATTTGGGGAAGCTGTTGGAGTATATTCCAGGAATAATATGCCAAGAGTGGACACTGGAGGAGCGAGGTGGAGCTCAGTGAGCTCAGTGTGCACCCTAGCTGATCTTCTACCTCTCATCGCCATGACAACCACACTGACAAAACACAGAACCTAGTAGAACCTACTTGGTGGGTTGTGAGACCAGGGCGTCTTTGTGCAGTCTGTAGCAGGGGAAGCTGTTGAAGGAGCCTGGTTCCAGGGACACTCCCTCTACGTTACTGTACTCCTTCTCTACCAGGCCAAACATGTCCATCATCCTGAAGCCTAAGGAGGGAAGGAGCAGAGCACACATCTATGCTATAACCACTCCATAGAGAACCATAGAGAACAACAGAGAACCATAGAGAACAACAAAGAAATCAGAGAACAACAGAGAATCATAGAGAACAACAGAGAACCATAGAGAACAACAGAGAAATCAGAGAACAACAGAGAAATCAGAGAACAACAGAGAATCATAGAGAACAACAGAGAATCATAGAGAACAACAGAGAACAACAGAGAATCATAGAGAACAACAGAGAATCATAGAGAACAACAGAGAAATCAGAGAACAACAGAGAAATCAGAGAACAATAGAGAACAACAGAGAACAACAGAGAATCATAGAGAACAACAGAGAATCATAGAGAACAACAGAGAATCATAGAGAACAACAGAGAATCATAGAGAACAACAGAGAACCATAGAGAACCATAGAGAACCATTGAGAACCATAGAGAACCATAGAGAACCATAGAGAACAATAGAGGACCATAGAGAATAACAGAGAACCATAGAGAACAACAGAGAATCATAGAGAACCATAGAGAATCATAGAGAACCATTGAGAACCATAGAGATACTAGAATACTAGAATAAAATGGTACACATTTTATCTTCAAGCAACAAAATGTGCCATGGTAGTAAATAGTGTTTAGGTGCTGGATATACACATAGTAATAATCATGTCATTCTGTCAACCACTCTCTCTCTGGATAGTATTTCCTATTCCCCACCCGGCGAAGGAAAGGCGCCCTGTGTAAAAAATCCTAGGAGAAACAGTGACATTCACTCTGAATAACCTAAAATGATGAATTCCATATTGGTCTTTCACAGTCAGACCAACCCAAGCTGTACTGTTCATATTGGTCTTTCACAGTCAGGCCAACCCAAGCTGTACTGTTCATATTGGTCTTTCACAGTCAGGCCAACCCAAGCTGTACTGTTCATATTGGTCTTTCACAGTCAGGCCAACCCAAGCTGTACTGTTCATATTGGTCTTTCACAGTCAGGCCAACCCAAGCTGTACTGTTCATATTGGTCTTTCAGTCAGGCCAACCCAAGCTGTACTGTTCATATTGGTCTTTCACAGTCAGGCCAACCCAAGCTGTACTGTTCATATTGGTCTTTCACAGTCAGGCCAACCCAAGCTGTACTGTTCATATTGGTCTTTCACAGTCAGGCCAACCCAAGCTGTACTGTTCATATTGGTCTTTCACAGTCAGGCCAACCCAAGCTGTACTGTTCATATTGGTCTTTCACAGTCAGGCCAACCCAAGCTGTACTGTTCATATTGGTCTTTCACAGTCAGGCCAACCCAAGCTGTACTGTTCATATTGGTCTTTCACAGTCAGGCCAACCCAAGCTGTACTGTTCATATTGGTCTTTCACAGTCAGGCCAACCCAAGCTGTACTGTTCATATTGGTCTTTCACAGTCAGGCCAACCCAAGCTGTACTGTTCATATTGGTCTTTCACAGTCAGGCCAACCCAAGCTGTACTGTTCATATTGGTCTTTCAGTCAGGCCAACCCAAGCTGTACTGTTCATATTGGTCTTTCAGTCAGGCCAACCCAAGCTGTACTGTTCATATTGATCTTTCACAGTCAGGCCAACCCAAGCTGTACTGTTCATATTGGTCTTTCAGTCAGGCCAACTCAAGCTGTACTGTTCATATTGGTCTTTCACAGTCAGGCCAACCCAAGCTGTACTGTTCATATTGGTCTTTCACAGTCAGGCCAATCCAAGCTGTACTGTTCATATTGGTCTTTCACAGTCAGGCCAACCCAAGCTGTACTGTTCATATTGGTCTTTCACAATCAGGCCAACCCAAGCTGTACTGTTCATATTGATCTTTCACAGTCAGGCCAACCCAAGCTGTACTGTTCATATTGGTCTTTCACAGTCAGGCCAACCCAAGCTGTACTGTTCATATTGGTCTTTCACAGTCAGGCCAACCCAAGCTGTACTGTTCATATTGGTCTTTCACAGTCAGGCCAACCCAAGCTGTACTGTTCATATTGGTCTTTCACAGTCAGGCCAACCCAAGCTGTACTGTTCATATTGGTCTTTCACAGTCTGGCCAACCCAAGCTGTACTGTTCATATTGGTCTTTCACAGTCAGGCCAACCCAAGCTGTACTGTTCATATTGGTCTTTCACAGTCAGGCCAACCCAAGCTGTACTGTTCATATTGGTCTTTCACAGTCAGGCCAATCCAAGCTGTACTGTTCATATTGGTCTTTCACAGTCAGGCCAACCCAAGCTGTACTGTTCATATTGGTCTTTCACAGTCAGGCCAACCCAAGCTGTACTGTTCATATTGATCTTTCACAGTCAGGCCAACCCAAGCTGTACTGTTCATATTGATCTTTCACAGTCAGGCCAACCCAAGCTGTACTGTTCATATTGATCTTTCACAGTCAGGCCAACCCAAGCTGTACTGTTCATCTTGGTCTTTCAGTCAGGCCAACCCAAGCTGTACTGTTCATATTGGTCTTTCAGTCAGGCCAACCCAAGCTGTACTGTTCATATTGATCTTTCACAGTCAGGCCAACCCAAGCTGTACTGTTCATATTGGTCTTTCAGTCAGGCCAACTCAAGCCGTACTGTTCATATTGGTCTTTCACAGTCAGGCCAACCCAAGCTGTACTGTTCATATTGGTCTTTCACAGTCAGGCCAATCCAAGCTGTACTGTTCATATTGGTCTTTCACAGTCAGGCCAACCCAAGCTGTACTGTTCATATTGGTCTTTCACAGTCAGGCCAACCCAAGCTGTACTGTTCATATTGGTCTTTCACAGTCAGGCCAACCCAAGCTGTACTGTTCATATTGGTCTTTCACAGTCAGGCCAACCCAAGCTGTACTGTTCATATTGGTCTTTCAGTCAGGCCAACCCAAGCTGTACTGTTCAGTAGGCTAATAGTAGGTCTACTATTGAAACAGATAAATGAGGCTGTCAACTGAGTCAGGAATTCACAGGTTTCAGATCTTTTTTTTCTCCTTCAGGTTTTTGCTCTTAAAGTCACACTTTCTTAATATAAAAACAACAGAATTGGATGTTCTAAGCCCATAACACTGCTTAAACCACATCAGGGGACCGCTTTTGAGGTCTGAGAAAAATGTGTGTTTCTACAGCACATGAGATGGGTGTTTGCCAAACAAATGGCCACTGGATTGATGTAAATAATCCTGATATCATTCTGCCAGGTAGACATAGGCTGCTTTGTAGCAGGTAACATTTAATTGAGATGGTTTTTGGCAAAGCCTTACCATCTATCAGAAGATGGTTAGGCCTGTCATTAGCGTCGCTATATTTCTCCTGTTCCTTAACTGTTTAAAACTGGACGTTTTACTTCATATTATGAGGCATGTCTTGCCTCCCTTTAAAGCAGCTTAAAGCCTAAAATGGGAAGAAATTTAAGTTGATGAACATTTGAAGCTAAACATTCTGTGTTCCATCAGCCTTATTGATACGGCGTATACCTCCACTACACTACTATGATACGCATCGTAGGGATTAAGAAGTGAGTATACGCAATGCCCAGTGTAAAATACGGTGGTACACGGCGTATACCTCCACTACACCCTGGACTGTATGTAACTTTATCTGACTGGATTTGAACTAGAATCACATGGCAGACTACATGCTGCTCCTGACAATAGCCAGGGACACTGAGTCTCTCCTGTGAATGACTAAGTGGGATCAGACAATCAATATTGACTGTAGATTGAGAGGGGTTTATCTCAATATGGATACACATTCTATGACTATAAAGCAGTAACAAGCTGTATGTGTTTTACATAGTTTACCTGCCATAGTGTTGCCACTCATCAGAACCGATGGACAAGCTAAAACAAGATGGATGAAACGGTTAGTTAAATAATGACTAGGATATTAATCACTGTCATTTCATCATGAATCAAGATCCTCTTATTAAGACTGATTTAAATGTGGATAAATCCTCTGCCTACCATCTGTCTCTATTCTACAGTAGATTATATCAGTTCTGGAAACCACATGACCAAACCTACCATCTGTCTCTATTCTACAGTAGACTATATCAGTTCTGGAAACCACATGACCAAACCTACCATCTGTCTCTATTCTACAGTAGATTATATCAGTTCTGGAAACCACATGACCAACCTACCATCTGTCTCTATTCTACAGTAGACTATATCAGTTCTGGAAACCACATGACCAAACCTATCATCTGTCTCTATTCTACAGTAGATTATATCAATTCTGGAAACCACATGACCAACCTACCATCTGTCTCTATTCTACAGTAGATTATATCAGTTCTGGAAACCACATGACCAAACCTATCATCTGTCTCTATTCTACAGTAGATTATATCAGTTCTGGAACATTCTTCCAATGGCAGCTACTTCAGTTCTGGCAGTACTTACTGGCAGTGGCAGCCTCACACACAAAAGTGATCAGCTGCTCCTCAATTTTTTTGACAGCGTCCAAATCGTCCACAAAGAAGACGTGTCTGTCGCTGGGTTTGCTGGCGATGTTCACCAACTCTCCGTAGTCTGCGTCAGCAAAGCCAATGGCAAAGATGATGTAGCCTTCAAAGATATACATTGTTAAGATTTTAAAACAATATTTTGTTTTTCTTCAGCAATAAAGCAAAACAATTCCAAGGAAACTATTTGATTGGCCTATCTTACCACTCTCTGACTTGCTAAGTGACCCTCCTACCACTAACATATTTCTCTCTAAGTTTTGTTTTGGTATGATAGCCATGAATAGTTCTGATACAACAATATAATACAATGGAATAGTGTACTGTCCTCAGAGGAAGAAACATGGGTTTTATCCAAAATAACACCCTATTCCCACACTACTTTGGCCAGAGTAGTACACTATACAGTACAGAGAATAGGGCACTATTTGGGACTCACACTATGCCACTCACCTTCCATCTGCATCTCCTTGGAGACCTTGTTGACGTCGTCTTGGGAACGGCCATCGGTGAGGACCACCAGAACCTTAGGAACCCCCCTCCTCACTCCTCCCTCTGAGGTGAAGATAGATTCCTTCACATGCTTAATGGCTCGGCCTGGATGGATAGGGACTTAGAGTTATATTTCTATGGATAGGAATGACAGAGATCATATCTACACATCACAGCCTGTTGTTAATGTATGGATGACTATCAGACCATATCTATACAGCCTATTGTTAATGTATGGATGACTATCAGACCATATCTATACAGCCTGTTGTTAATGTATGGATGACTATCAGACCATATCTATACAGCCTGTTGTTAATGTGTGGATGACTATATCTATACAGCCTGTTGTTAATGTGTGGATGACTATATCTACACAGCCTGTTGTTAATGTGTGGATGACTATCAGACCATATCTATACAGTCTGTTGTTAATGTGTGGATGACTATCAGACCATATCTATACTGCCTGTTGTTAATGTATGGATGAATATATCTATACAGCCTGTTGTTAATGTATGGATGAATATATCTATACAGCCTGTTGTTAATGTGTGGATGACTATATCTACACAGCCTGTTGTTAATGTATGGATGAATATATCTATACAGCCTGTTGTTAATGTGTGGATGACTATATCTACACAGCCTGTTGTTAATGTGTGGATGACTATCAGACCATATCTACACAGCCTGTTGTTAATGTATGGATGAATATATCTATACAGCCTGTTGTTAATGTATGGATGACTATCAGACCATATCTATGCAGCCTGTTGTTAATGTGTGGATGACTATATCTATACAGCCTGTTGTTAATGTGTGGATGACTATATCTACACAGCCTGTTGTTAATGTGTGGATGACTATCAGACCATATCTATACTGCCTGTTGTTAATGTATGGATGAATATATCTATACAGCCTGTTGTTAATGTATGGATGACTATCAGACCATATCTATACAGCCTGTTGTTAATGTGTGGATGACTATATCTATACAGCCTGCTGTTAATGTGTGGATGACTATATCTACACAGCCTGTTGTTAATGTGTGGATGACTATCAGACCATATCTATACTGCCTGTTGTTAATGTATGGATGAATATATCTATACAGCCTGTTGTTAATGTATGGATGAATATATCTATACAGCCTGTTGTTCATGTATGGATGACTATCAGACCATATATGTGGATGGATAGGGAAGACAGGCACATCAGGGACAATTAATAATAATAATAACATGAATAATAACAGTATGAATAACAAGAATAATAACAATAATAATAGAATTAATAATAATAATAACAATAATAATAATAGTTTTAATAATAGTAACAATAACATGAATAATAATAACACTAATAATAGTATGAATAACAATACTAATAACAATAATAATAATAGTATTCATATTAGTAATAATAACATTCATAATACAAATACAAATAATAACAATAAATAATAATATTAATAATAACAATAATAATAATGATAATAACAACAATAATAATATAACAATACTAGTAATAATAATAATAATAACAATAATAATAGTAATAATAATAATAATAGTAACAACAATAATAATATAACAATACTAGTAATAATAATAATAATAATAATAGTAACAATAATAACATGAATAATAATAATAATACATCTATCATAACTCATCTAGCTAGACTGTTTAATGAATGGCTGTCAGGGGTAGACAACCCTGTTCCTGGAGTGCCGCAACTAAGCATCACACCTGACTAACTGGGCTAATTGATCAGCCTAAATTCAACACACCTGGTCTTCCTGGTTGGTTAAATCCCAAACCTGCGGCCCTCCAGGACCAGGGCTGCCTGCCACTGATTTATTGCATTCAGGAGATGCTAATAGAGGAAATGTGAAACTCTGATAGGACACATTAAACAAAGAAAGAGGAGCCTGTCTTATCTATTGTAAGTTATAAACCTTGACAGAGACAAAAATCGCCCTAGATCATTAGCCCTATTGTGGGCATCGGAGCGGTCCGTAGAGAGGACGAACAGAGCAGAAGCAGGTGGGGATCATTGCAAGTTATTTTTCTTTACCAATGTGCATGTCTAATATCTCTCTGGTGTCTAAGGTCATTCCGTAATAGCAGCTTTTTAAAACAACCTCCCTGGGATGTTTCTGAATAAAATATGTCTTGCATGGCTGAGCATGGCTGAGGCACTACCAGGGTACTTTGTAACATCTAATATGGAGACAGAGGCTGGCTGAGCAGCTTGCTGGACGGCCATCCATCCATCCCTCTCCCTCCCTCCCTCTCCCTCTCTCTCGCCATCTCTTTCTCTCTTTCTCCCTCTCTCTCGCCATCTCTTTCTCTCTTTCTCCCTTCCTCCCTCTTTCTTTCTCCCGCTCTCTCCCTCCATCTCTTTCTCCCTTTCCCTCTCTAACTCCCTTTTAACTCCCCCTCCTCTCTCTCTCCCCTTCTCTCTCTCTCCATCCCTCTTTTTCTCAGCTGTCTCTGTGAGCTTTATTAAAGTGCCTTTCAGTGAAGATGAATGACAGGCAGAGCTAGTGAACATCAGTCTTGTACCAGGGAGAGTTATGTCTGTTTCAGCATGGTATTATATTAAACAGAGGTCAAATTGGAATCACAATATCCATCCAGCCAGGCATGAAGACATGCTGGCCTCTATCACTGTGGAGAGTGTTGTGGAAGACTGTGTGTGTGTGTGTGTGTTTGTTTGTGTGTGCGGCTGCCAGGGTCCTGAGTGGAATATCACACCATCAATCAAATACTGTCCATCTCAGACGTGTGTGAAATGTGTTTCTTGTACATAAATCCTCAGGCTCATTCCTGGCCGTCAGCTTCCTTTCTTTGCCTCCAAACTTACAACAAGATCTTAACAACAAGTTCCCAGAAATAATCCTCGTCAACCAAGACCTGAAAGACCCCGTCAACAGCAACAACTATACATTGGGCTGCAGCTAGAAACACAAAGAAAACACATCTATTCTAGGCAACTAGGTGAAGGCTAGCCTAAGTTCCAGACCTATTTGTGCTGTTTTGGCAACTCCATTACTGTCATTGTCATGTTTGGCGTGGCGTGACAATAACAGCAATAGGGTTGGCAAGACAGCACAAACAAATCTGGGTGAAGGCTCCACTGCAATACCTTCTTTGTGATATTAAACCTCCGACTCAGACTGGATGTGATTGGTGGTTAAAAAAAGAGGGAATGAGGTCAGGCCAATCATGTTGCTGTTAGAATCCCCTCAGTGCAGTATGAATACTATATGGAACACAGAGGGATCAGTCCTAATACCAGCAGCTACTGGAAATCAATCATCTCAAGCTCCAAATGGAAAGACAATCAGGCTAAAGTCTTAATGAAGAAATGCATAGCGAACATAGTCAAATCCCATGCAGGCAGATCGTATGTGTGTGTGTGTGTGCATGTGTGTGTGTGTGTGTGTGGTAGTGTAGACATGTACAGAACACCAAAGGGTCACATCTAAAGCTCTACCACCAGACTCAGTCCCTGAGAGGGGCCTCTGCTTACAGAGAGAAAGAGAGAGAGAGAAACTCTTTCTCTCTAAAGATGTAAGCGGAGGCCTCTCTCTCTCTCTCTCTCTCTCTCTCTCTCTCTCTCTCTCTCTCTCTCCAGTAGAGCTGTGTTGTGATGGGCCTGGTCTAGTAGAGCTGTGTTGTGATGGGCCTGGTCTAGTAGAGATGTGTTGTGATGGGCCTGGTCTAGTAGAGCTGTGTTGTGATGGGCCAGGTCTAGTAGAGCTGTGTTGTGATGGGCCTGGTCTAGTAGAGCTGTGTTGTGATGGGCCTGGTCTAGTAGAGCTGTGTTGTGATGGGCCTGGTCTAGTAGAGCTGTGTTGTGATGGGCCAGGTCTAGTAGAGCTGTGTTGTGATGGGCCAGGTCTAGTAGAGCTGTGTTGTGATGGGCCTGGTCTAGTAGAGCTGTGTTGTGATGGGCCAGGTCTAGTAGAGCTGTGTTGTGATGGGCCAGGTCTAGTAGAGCTGTGTTGTGATGGGCCAGGTCTAGTAGAGCTGTGTTGTGATGCTTATGCTTATGCTCCTCCTTCAGATTCACCATATTATGATGATCAGTTTTTTGACAATCTCCACACAGAAATCATTACATTTCAGGCAGAGGGTAAAGTGCTTCTTTGTCGAGACTTCAATGCAAGAACAGGTTCTGAGCCTGACTACACTGATGAGGGAGGTAACCACCACATATGTGGACACCCCTCCTTGTACAGTAGCCCTATTATAAATAATAGAAACAGTCCTGACCAAATACTGAACAAAAATGGGAAGGAGTTAGTGAATCTCTGTCGAGCCTTAGGCCTGTACATGCTTAATGGTAGAGTCAGAGGGGACTCTTTAGGTCAGTTTACTTACTGCTCAGCTCTTGGGACAAGTGTAGTGGATTATGCCATCACTGACATCGACCCCTCCTCCATTAGTGCATTCACTGTCAGACCACAGACACCATTGTCAGATCACAGGCAGATCAACGTGTTTCTGAAGAAATTAACCGGCAATACTCATTCAAAAAAACAGCCCAATAAACTCTACAACATAAACCCATCGTACAGATGGGCTCCAAACAGTGCAGAGAGATTCATTGAAACATTGAACTCAAATGAAATGATGAACTCTATACAGTTTTTCAATAACTCACAATACCAAAACAATAAAGATGGTGTCAATTCGGCTACTCAAAACATCAACTGCATATTCCAAAAAGCAGTATCGAAAGCAAATTTGAGAAAACCAAAGAAATACAACATCAGAAACAAAAAACAAAATGTTTCTGATAAATGGCGTGATAATGAATGTAAAACAATTAGAAAACACCTAAGACAATTGTCTATTGATATACATAAGCAGCATAACAACCCAGAGCTATGATATGAATATTTTGAAACTCTGAAACAGTATAAACAAACACTGAAATGCAAGAAATTGAATTATACCAACAAGACACTTGATGAAATTGAAAACGCAATTGACCAAAATCAGTTCTGGGACATGTGGAACAATTTAAGAACAACAAAGCCACAAGATGTACAAGATGTAGGAATTTGGAAAACGTATTTTGATAATCTGTACAAAAACATCCCACAAAAAGACAGAACCAATTAGAAATTAAAGAAAAAACAGAACCAATTAGAAATTAAAGAAAAATTGAACATCCTTGAATCAGTCATTAAAAACAACCAAAATCCATTAGATTACCCAATAACCCAACAAGAACTAAATGAAAAGCTCAAATCTATTTAATCAAAGAAAGCTTGTGGTCTAGACAACATCAGAAATGAAATGCTGAGTTGCAAAATGCTGTGCTTAAATTGTTCAACATGGTATTAACTTCTGGCTGCTTCCCTGATGTCTGGAACCAGGGGCTCATCTCCCCTATCCACAAAAGTGGAGACAAATCAGACCCCAATAATTACAGGGGAATTTGCGTAAACAGTAACTTGGGAAAGGTTTTCTGTAGCATTTTGAATTCAAGAATTCAAACCTTTCTTCAAGAAAAAAATGTAATAAGTAAATGTCAAATTGGCTTTCTCCCTAACCATCGCACTACTGACCATATATACACCTTACACACACGAATTAATAAACACGTCCACCAAAAAAAAGAGGGTAAAATCTTTGCTTGCTTTATTGACTTTAAAAAAGCATTTGATTCTATTTGGCATGAAGGGCTATTCTACAAAATTCTCCAAAGTGGGCTTGGTGGTAAGGTGTATGACTTAATAAAATGTATGTACACAGAAAATAAATGTGCAATAAAAATCAAAAAACAAAGAACAGAATTATTTTCACAATGTCGAGGTGTGAGACAAGGCTGCAGTTTGAGTCCAAACCTTTTCAACATTTATATCAATGAATTAGCAGACATGTTGGACCATTCTCCAACCCCAGGACTCACACTATTTGACACAGAGGTGAAATACCTGATATGCTGATGACTTGGTACTTCTATCACCAACCAAAGAAGGTCTTCAACAGAACATTAATATTCTAGAGCAATATTGCCATAATTGGGCCCTGGCAGTACATTTCCAAAAAACAAAAATCATGATTTTCCAAAAGAAAACCAGATGTCAGAAACACAAATATAAATTCACCCTGAACAACACCATCATTGAACACACAAAAAATTACACCTACCTTGGTCTGACCATATCTGCATCAGGAAACTTTAATATGGCAGTGAATGCACTCAAAGAAAAAGCCTGCAGAGCATTGTATGCAATAAAAATGAAATTATTCAAAATCAACATCCCAATTAGAATTTGGACCAAAATATTTGACAGTGTAATCCTACCAATAGCTCTTTACGGAAGTGAGGTTTGGGGGCCACTCAATAAACTGGACTTTAAAATGCGGGACAAACATCCTATTGAAGCCCTACCTGCAGAATTCTGTCGGAAAATCCTACAAGTCCAGAGAAATACACCAACTAATGCATGTAGGGCAGAATTGGTCCGCTTTCCAGTAATAATGAAAATACAGAAAAGATCATTACAATTTTGGCTACATCTAAATTCAAGTCCAAATTCAAGTCTGCAATTTAAAGCACTCCAAACCCAAGAGCTGAGCCCAGAAACGAGCCCTCTCAGCCAGCTGGTGTTGGACCTCACCAACCAAGCTGACACCAGCACTGCTTCAAAAGAAAGAATTCAAATAAACAAAATCATGAACCAATCAAAGGACTCATATTTACAACATTGGAAAAACGAAACAAAATCCCAAAGCCGACTAAATCTGACCCTAAACAGAGAATCTGAATTGGCTGATTATCTCTACTCTGTCAGAGATACGAAGCAGAGACAGATCCTTACCAAGTACAGGCTGAGTGACCACCTGGCAGAGACAGATCCTTACCAAGTACAGGCTGAGTGACCACCTGGCAGAGACAGATCCTTACCAAGTACAGGCTGAGTGACCACCGATTGGCAATAGAAACCGGCAGACATAAAAAGACATGGCTACCCAAAGAGGAGCGTGTATGTGGTCACTGCACGACAGGGGAGGTGGAGACAGAGATGCACTTTCTCCTCTACTGTCAGAAATATTCCTCACCAAGAGATTCCTTATTCACAGAAATGACTACATTTATTCCAAATTTGAACTTATTAAACCCAGAGGAAAAACTAAGAATACTCATGGGCGAAGGAGCAATGGCTCCTCTTGCAGCCAAATATGTATTTGCCTGCCATAGCCTGAGGGACACTGAATAATAACATCTGCATAGTAAGCAGTAACTTACTTATTATTACTATTATTGTTATTACTATGGTAGTAGTAGTGGTAATGATGATAGTAGTTGTAGTACTGATGTAATGGTGAAGATGACCGTTATTTAGTTATAAGTTAGTTATAGATTCATTTTCCATATTTAGATTTTTATATTTATTACATTCTACTATTTTACTATTATTTTACTATTTTATTGTTATTATTTTTAATTTTATTATTTTATAATTGTATTATGTACTGCCATTTTATATTATTATTTGTTATTGTTTATAATTGTATTACAATGTATATTATATACATTGTTGCTTTGGCAATATTAACACAATGTTTTTCATGCCAATAAAGCAGCTTGAATTTGAATTTGAATTTGAGAGAGAGGGGCCTCAGCTTACATCTCTAGAGAGAGAGAGAGAGAGAGAGAGAGAGAGGCCGCCGAGGAGGAGAGAGAGAGAGATGGCCGCCGCCCCCCCCCGGCCCCAGCTCTTACCTTCTCTAGAGAAGGCGAGGAGAGAGAGAGAGATGAGAGAGAAGAGAGGGCCTCCGCCTTACCATCTCTAGAGAGAGAGAGAAGACGAGAGAGACGAGAGAGGAGAGAGAGAGAGAGGGGCCTCCACTTACATCTCTTGAGAGGAGAGAGATGAAGGAGAGGAGAGAGAGGCCGCCGCCCGCTCTTACATCTCTAGAGAGAGAGAGAGAGAGGGACGAGAGAGGGCCTCCGCCTCTACATCTCTAGAGAGAGAGAGAGAGAGAGAGATGAGAGAGGAGAGATAGAGAGAGAGAGCGCGAGGAGAGAGAGAGAGAGAGGGGCTCTCCCACTTACATCTCTAGAGAGAGAGAGAGAGAGAGAGAGAGAGAGAGAGGCCTCTGCTTACATCTCTAGAGAGAGAGAGAGAGAGAGAGAGAGGCCTCCGCTTACATCTCTAGAGAGAGAGAGAGAGAGAACGAGAGAGAGAGGCCTCAGCTTGCATCTCTAAAGTGAAAGAGAGAGAGAGAGAGAGAGCGAGAGAGAGAGAGGCGTCAGCTTGCATCTCTAAAGTGAGAGAGAGAGGCCTCAGCTTGCATCTCTAAAGTGAGAGAGAGAGAGAGAGAGAGAGAGAGAGAGAGACAGAGAGAGAGAGAGGCCTCAGCTTGCATCTCTAGCCAGAGAAAACATGTCCTCTGTGGGTAGCTCTGGTAGTCCCTTCCCCCCTGGGGTAGAGCAGAGAAGCTGTGTGTGTAGACAAGGTGTTTCATTTCTAACACTGCTGCCAGGATTGGTCTACAAACCTGCTGTGCAAATATTGTACGGGACAGGAGCAATATGCACAAACATAAATTCCCAACTGCATAGAATCTCTCTCTTCCTTAGTCATACACTTTGTTGTTAGACTTGCGGTAGAGCAATACTATTACACAGTGTAGATTCCTTCAGAGACATCAAGGGCAGAAACTGAGCTCAAGTGTGAAATTCCTTCTTTCTCCACTAAGGAAGAGGCTGCCAGCAAACTGAAACTGTCTTGTTTGCACAGAAAGCACCTGTTTCCACCTCCTAAATCAGGGGAATAAGGAACAGAGCTCGCTGGGACCGACGACCATACAAGCCAGGCCATTCTGCTTCTCCCATAGCAGTCAGGGTAAATGAAAGGTGTGTGCGTGTGCGTGTGCGTGTGCGTGTACGTGTGCGTGTGGGTGTGTGTGTGTGTGTGTGTGTGTGTGTGTGTGTGTGTGTGTGTGTGTGTGTGTGTGTGTGTGTGTGTGTGTGTGTGTGTGTGTGTGTGCAGAAGGCTTTAGTACATACCTGTCTTGGTGTTCCCTCCCTTGTATGTGATTCGCCTGATGGCGTCGAGCAGCGTTTCCTTGTTAGCGTATGAGTTCAGCTTGAACTCAGTCCTGGCATCATCACTGAACTGTGCTATAGCAACCTGTCAGTAAGAGGGAGAGAGAGAAGGGGGGAGAGAGAAAGGGGTAGAGAGAGAGAGGGAGAGAGAGAGAGGAGAGAGAGAGAGAAAGAGAGGAAAGAGAGAGAGAGAGAGAGAAAGAGAGAGAAAGAGGAGAGAGAGAAAGAGGGAGAAAAGGAGAGAGAGAGAGAAAGAGAGGAGAGAGAGAGAGAGAGAGAAAGAGAGAGAGAGGACAGAGAGAGAGAGAGAGAGAGAGAGAGGGAGAAAAGGAGAGAGAGTGAGAGGAGAGAGAGCGAGAGAGAGAGAGAGAGAGAGAGAGAGGAGAGAGAGCGAGAGAGAGAGAGAGAGAGAGAGAGAGAGAGAGAGAGAGAGGTGTAAAAGTCTTCATCACACCCAGAGATAATTCTAACAGTGTTTTGGCTAGGGGGGGGTTAGGGTTGTTTATAATTTGGAATGTTGAACATGAATCTGTTCTAAAAATTTAGAAAATAACTATACAGAACAAAAATATAAATGCAACATGCAACAATTTCAAAGATTTTACTGAGTTACAGTTCATATGAGGAAATCAGTCAATTGAAATAAATTCATTAGGCCTTAATCTATGGATTTCACATGACCGGGTCACAGATAGCATAAAAAAATGGGCCTCACAATGGTCCTCAGGAGGTCGTCACGGTATCTCTGTTCATTCAAACAGGCATCGATAAAATGCAATTGTGTTTGTTGTCCGTAGCTTATGCCTGCCCATACCATAACCCCAACGCCACCATGGGGCACTCTGTTCACAACGTAGACATCAGCAAACCACTCGACCACACGACGCCATACACGTGGTCTGCGGTTGTGAGGCCGGTTGGATGTCCTGCCAAATTCTCTAAAATGACATTGGAGGCGGTTTATGGTAGGAAATGAACATTCAATTCTCTGGCAACAGCTCTGGTAGACATTCCTGCAGTCAGCATGCCAATTGCACGCTCCTTCAAAACTTGAGACATCTGTGGCATTGTCTTGTGTGACAAAAATTGACATTTTAGAGTGGCCTTTTTTTGTCCCCAGGACAAGGTGCACCTGTGTAATGATCATGCTGTTAAATCAGCTTCTTGATATTCCACAACTGTCAGGTGGCTGGATTATCTTGGCAAAGGTGAAACGCTCACTAACAGGGATGGAAACACATTTGTTCACAACGTTTTAGAGAAATAAGCTTTTTGTGCATATGGAACATTTCTGGGATCTTCTATTTCAGCTCATGAAACATGGGACCAACACTTTACATGTTGAGTTTATATTTTTGTTCAGTGTAAGTTGCCAATAAAGAATCCAGAACTTATAGTCGCATGCTGGATGCACGCTTTCATTGGCATCTTAGCAACTATTTTGCAACATGTTTAGAACAGATGTCTCTGTTACTCACTGTCCTTATGTCCCCTTAGGAATCTATCCCTGTCCCTCCTCTTCCCTCAATGTCCTGCTTCCCTTCTCACTGTCCTTATGTCCCCTTAGGAATCTATCCCTGTCCCTCCTCTTCCCTCAATGTCCTGCTTCCCTTCTCACTGTCCTTATGTCCCCTTAGGAATCTATCCCTGTCCCTCCTCTTCCCTCAATGTCCTGCTTCCCTTCTCACTGTCCTTATGTCCCCTTAGGAATCTATCCCTGTCCCTCCTCATCCCTCAATGTCCTGCTTCCCTTCTCACTCTCCTTATGTCCCCTTAGGAATCTATCCCTGTCCCTCCTCATCCCTCAATGTCCCGCTTCCCTTCTCACTGTCCTTATGTCCCCTTAGGAATCTATCCCTGTCCCTCCTCTTCCCTCAATGTCCTGCTTCCCTTCTCACTGTCCTTATGTCCCCTTAGGAATCTATCCCTGTCCCTCCTCATCCCTCAATGTCCTGCTTCCCTTCTCACTCTCCTTATGTCCCCTTAGGAATCTATCCCTGTCCCTCCTCTTCCCTCAATGTCCTGCTTCCCTTCTCACTGTCCTTATGTCCCCTTAGGAATCTATCCCTGTCCCTCCTCTTCCCTCAATGTCCTGCTTCCCTTCTCACTCTCCTTATGTCCCCTTAGGAATCTATCCCTGTCCCTCCTCATCCCTCAATGTCCTGCTTCCCTTCTCACTGTCCTTATGTCCCCTTAGGAATCTATCCCTGTCCCTCCTCTTCCCTCAATGTCCTGCTTCCCTTCTCACTGTCCTTATGTCCCCTTAGGAATCTATCCCTGTCCCTCCTCATCCCTCAATGTCCTGCTTCCCTTCTCACTGTCCTTATGTCCCCTTAGGAATCTATCCCTGTCCCTCCTCATCCCTCAATGTCCTGCTTCCCTTCTCACTCTCCTTATGTCTGTTTTTCTATTTGTCTGTCTGAGAGCCTAACTACTGTAGCCAGGACCCTCTGCACCTCAGCTCAGATTCCTCCATTACCCATCAGCCCCTAATACAGTAGTAAGGGGATACGGAGGACTTTAGTAATGCAGCCTTGTGTCAATAACCCACCAGTTCCTCAGTAATGGGCTGTGAACGGTCTGAAAGAGGGGGCTTGATAAAGATCTATGGGCCTCTGTTTGTAATGTCTAGACACCAGTCTATTCCAACATAATGGTCTCTCCCTTGAGACCTGGTTTAGATGTGGGTCTGTTTGTAATGTCTAGACACCAGTCTATTCCAACATAATGGTCTCTCCCTTGAGACCTGGTTTAGATGTGGGTCTGTTTGTAATGTCTAGACACCAGTCTATTCCAACATAACGGTCTCTCCCTTGAGACCTGGTTTAGATGTGGGTCTGTTTGTAATGTCTAGACACCAGTCTATTCCAACATAATGGTCTCTCCCTTGAGACCTGGTTTAGATGTGGGTCTGTTTGTAATGTCTAGACACCAGTCTATTCCAACATAATGGTCTCTCCCTTGAGACCTGGTTTAGATGTGGGTCTGTTTGTAATGTCTAGACACCAGTCTATTCCAACATAATGGTCTCTCCCTTGGGACCTGGTTTAGATGTGGCTCTGTTTGGTGATGTTGGCACAGGCTTTATCTAAACCTAAGTTCACCCTGACCCTTGACCCTAACCTCACCCTGGTCTGTGACCCTAACCTGTGACCCTAACCTCACCTTGACCTGTGAACCTAACCTCACCCTGACCTGTGACCCTAACCTCACCCTGACCTGTGAACCTAACCTCACCCTGACCTGTGAACCTAACCTCACCCTGACCTGTGACCCTACCTCACCCTGACCTGTGACCCTAACCTCACCCTGACCTGTGAACCTAACCTCACCCTGACCTGTGTGTACTGGACTAGACCAGCCATTGGTCTTTTAGACCAGCGAGTTGTCATTGGTCTTACCTGTGTGCCGTCAGGACCAATCAGATCCAGAGCTCCCATCGTACTGTACAGGAAGCGGATAATCTTCTGGAAGTTGTCGTCTCCGATGCTCCAAGAGCCGTCCACCAAGAAGACCAGGTCAGCTTTGGCTGCTTTACAGACTGGGGGAGGGAGGGAGGGAGGAAGGGAGGGAGGCAGGGAGGGAGGGAGGGACGCAGGGATGCAGGGAGGCAGGGAGGGAGGGAGGGAGGGAGCGAGGGACGCAGGGAGGGAAGGAAGGAGGGAGGGAGGGAGGCAGGCAGGCAGGCAGGCAGGCAGGCAGGCAGGCAGGCAGGGAAGGAGGGAGGGAGGGAGGGAGGGAGGTAGGTAGGGAGGGAGGGAGGGAAGTCTCAATACAACAGGCCAGCTGGTAAGCCTCAACTCTTCAGTCACAATACAACAGGCCAGCTGGTAAGCCTCAACTCTTCATTCTCAATACAACAGGCCAGCTGGTAAGCCTCAACTCTTCAGTCTCAATACAACAGGCCAGCTGATAAGCCTCAACTCTTCATTCTCAATACAACAGGCCAGCTGGTAAGCCTCAACTCTTCAGTCTCATTACAACAGGCCAGCTGGTAAGCCTCAACTCTCCAGTATCATTACAACAGGCCAGCTGGTAAGCCTCAACCCTTCAGTCTCATTACAACAGGCCAGCTGGTAAGCCTCAACTCTCCCGTCTCATTACAACAGGCCAGCTGGTAAGCCTCAACCCTTCAGTCTCAGTACAACAGGCCAGCTGGTAAGCCTCAACTCTCCCGTCTCATTACAACAGGCCAGCTGGTAAGCCTCAACCCTTCAGTCTCATTACAACAGGCCAGCTGGTGGTGAGTGGTGATGAACTATCTAACTATCTGTCTCCTCCAGAAGCTTTATCTACTTCCCACTACACAGAGACAGATAAGATCTTTCTTCGTGCTAATTAAAGGTCCAAAGCAGCCATTTTTATCTCAATATATCTGTCTGAGTGGGGAGAGGAAAACTGAAAACTACAGTAGTTGTTATTGGCAGAGAGGTTTGGAACACTCTTTCTTATTGGTCTATTAACGATGTCACCAGGCAGGCTAAAACTCTATCCCACCAAAACAGGCTGTCTGTTCAAACAGCTCTTACACTAAAATGGCTTTATCATAATTTTCACAATTTCACAGTATTATTCCAACCTCATAGTGTGGAAATATATATAACAAACTGGAAAATCACATTTTTGACTGCGCTGTGCCTTTAATATTCAGTTAGTGTATTCTCCAGCTATATACAGACTTCAGTCAAACTGGGAGAAGATCGGTCTCTCAGAATGTGAGGAACGGTTAGAGCTGGCCGGTCTCTCAGAATGTGAGGAACGGTTAGAGCTGGCCGGTCTCTCAGAATGTGAGGAACGGTTAGAGCTGGCCGGTCTCTCAGAATGTGCGGAACGGTTAGAGCTGGCCGGTCTCTCAAAATGTGAGGAACGGTTAGAGCTGGCCGGTCTCTCAAAATGTGAGGAACGGTTAGAGCTGGCCGGTCTCTCAGAATGTGAGGAACGGTTAGAGCTGGCCGGTCTCTCAGAATGTGAGGAACGGCTAGAGCTGGCCGGTCTCTCAGAATGTGAGGAACGGTTAGAGCTGGCCGGTCTCTCAGAATGTGAGGAACGGTTAGAGCTGGCCGGTCTCTCAGAATGTGAGGAACGGTTAGAGCTGGCCGGTCTCTCAGAATGTGAGGAACGGTTAGAGCTGGCCGGTCTCTCAGAATGTGAGGAACGACTAGAGCTGGCCGGTCTCTCAGAATGTGAGGAACGGTTAGAGCTGGTCGGTCTCTCAGAATGTGAGGAACGACTAGAGCTGGCCGGTCTCTCAGAATGTGAGGAACGGCTAGAGCTGGCCGGTCTCTCAGAATGTGAGGAACGGTTAGAGCTGGTCGGTCTCTCAGAATGTGAGGAACGGTTAGAGCTGGCCGGTCTCTCAGAATGTGAGGAACGGTTAGAGCTGGTCGGTCTCTCAGAACGTGAGGAACGGTTAGAGCTGGCCGGTCTCTCAGAACGTGAGGAACGGTTAGAGCTGGCAGGTCTCTCAGAATGTGAGGAACGGCTAGAGCTGGCCGGTCTCTCAGAATGTGAGGAACGGCTAGAGCTGGCCGGTCTCTCAGACAGTAAGCTGACGCTGATTTAACCAGTTCTCTAATGCTAGGAAGAAGTATAGCTTGCCGGTCCTTGGCACAAGAAGGACCATAGCTTGTTGGTGCCTGGTACAAAGAAGGTTGAGAAACACTGGGCTACACTTTTAGACAAAAGGGTTCCAAAAGGGTTCTTTGGCTGTCCCCATTGGAGAACCTTTTTTGGTTCCAGGTAGAACCCTTTTTGGTTCCAGGTAGAACCCTCTGTGAAAAGGGTTCTACATTGAACCCAAAAGGGTTTTACCTGGAACCAAAAGGGTTTTACTTGGAACCAAAAGTGTTCTACCTGGAACCAAAAGGGTTTTACTTGGAACCAAAGGGGTTCTACCTGGAACCAAAACGGGTTCTTTGGAGACAGCCGAAGAACCCTTTTAGGATCAAAGATAGGTCCTTTTTTCTAAGAGTGTAGAGGAATGGCAAGAGAAATGTCTGGCCTGGTTGATCTTTGTTTAAACAAGCCAGAGAGTTAGAATTATAACATTAAATTGACTGGTACAAACCTCTAGAGGTGGGACAAATGTGTTAAGTCTGAAGTGCTTAGAATTATAGCAGAGTTCTTAGAATGGCGGGAGAGATCTTAAGGGAAGGTTCTTATGGCAGGGTTCTAATCAAACCGGACAGGAAGTATCGACAGGATGGGAGGAAGGCTTGATACACAGCCAGGCAGCAGTGCACCATGGGGGGATAGAATTGTGCAAGGCTCTTTCTCAATTTGTCTTTCATCGATTTAACCGATTCCTCCCACCCTCTATCCTCGCCTCATTCACAAAACGCATTGGAGAAGATCCAAGGTCCCGCCCATCGAACCTTCTCCTCCAATGCGATTGAGAAGAAGTTGAGTACTTCTGACTTCTACTATTATTAGGAGCTAGAGATAATATCCAAAATGCAATATTCAACTAATCCCCGCTGAAAAAACGACCTTGAGAACTTTGCTGTGAATACATTGATAAAAGCTAAAGATGTTTCCGCTCTATTATGGTGCTGTAAAAACCACGTTCTTATTTCTAATTTATTTCAACCTGTGAAGAACTTATACTTATCACAAATCTGATGATTACAGTTCATTTAAACATGGACCAGGACTTAAACCCCCAGGGGGCTGTCTGCCTATAATATTTGGTAGTGTGTATATGAAGGTCAGTAGAGGAGGGAGGAAGAAAAGCCTCAGCTAATGTAATAAGTAATGCATGCAGATGCTGTGTAAATATGTACAGACTGGAGCTGCTGCTTGTCTGAGCCGCACTGAAAATGTTTGATAAGATCCTGGATACTCCCCAAGAAAGAAGACTTAAAAAGTTGATAAGATACTGGATACCCCTCAAGAAAGAAGACTTAAAAAGTTGATAAGATACTGGATAATCCCCAAGAAAGAAGACTTAAAAAGCTGATAAGATACTGGATAATCCCCAAGAAAGAAGACTTAAAAAGCTGATAAGATACTGGATACCCCTGAAGAAAGAAGACTTAAAAAGCTGATAAGATACTGGATAATCCCCAAGAAAGAAGACTTAAAAAGCTGATAAGATACTGGATAATCCCCAAGAAAGAAGACTTAAAAAGCTGATAAGATACTGGATACCCCTGAAGAAAGAAGACTTAAAAAGTTGATAAGATACTGGATACCCCCCAAGAAAGAAGACTTAAAAAGCTGATAAGATCCTGGATACTCCCCAAGAAAGAAGACTTAAAAAATGTATAAAATACTGGATACTCCCCAAGAAAGAAGACTTAAAAAATGTATAAAATACTGGATACCCCTGAAGAAAGAAGACTTAAAAAGTTGATAAGATACTGGATACCCCCCAAGAAAGAAGACTTCAAAAGTTGATAAGATACTGGATACCCCCCAAGAAAGAAGACTTAAAAAGTTGTTTTTATCTCCAAAAACTCTTCCTCAGCTGAATAAATACCACTAAGTACCGGTACTTGTTTGGTGATTGTATAATGTGGTTCATCTGGTATAAAAGTTATATATATATTTTAATCTGTGGTACCTCAGTGTGCTGAAGTAAAGGTGAGCTGTCATCAGAGATGTAGTGTGGGTTTGAGAAAGGTCACACTATGGTGGGGACAGCAGGGGAGAGTGTGTGTGTGTGTGCGGACACACAGTGGCAGCTCGTATCTCTTACCTTCCTTGGCGGGCGGTATGGTCGGTAGGGGGGGTGACGTGGGTGGTGGTGTCGGTGGCTGGGTGGGGACGGGGACTAGAATACACAGAGAGACAAGCACATAAATCATCACGGTACATCCATCATACCTCTCTATCCACACACACACCTACCAGTGTCCACCTACCTCTCCCATGCTGTCCCCAAACAATGCCTCTGTTTTGGATAAGCCAGGGAGGTTTTTCTGTGGTGAGTGAGAGTAGCAGTAGCAGCAGCAGCAGCAGTGTAACCTCCTCCTGGGAGGAGAGCAGCTATCTGTATCCCTGGCAGCGAGTGAGCATCTCCTGTCCCTAAACAGACCAGTTCTCCCCACCTCATTGCCTTGCCAATGGCCTGCATCATTAGCCTACTATTGTTGCTTCTAAGTGACAGTCGTGCTGCAGGGGCTGACGACGTGTCCTAAATGACACCCTATCCCCGTTGTAAATGTAGGGAATAGGCTACCATTTGGGATGCAACCTAAAGGGAGGTGAAATGAGTTGTGGCTGGTGCTCAGCCCACAGGCAAAGAGCAGCTCTGGGGGGAAGGTTTCATTTACCAGACAAAAGGAGAGAAAGCATGCCTTGTCTTCACTGAGCTGAGCTGATCTATAGGCCAGTCAGTCGTAAGCCACAACAGCCATCCAAGGTAATTGGGGGGGGGGGGGGGGGCCTGGAGGCCTGCTCCGTGGCCTGGAGCAACACTGGAATGATTGGTTCTATGGTTTCTCACTGCTCTCCGTTTCAATGTGTAACATACAGTATGACATGTCCTCTTCATTTCCACTGCCAATAAATCCAATGTTCATAGCTGGTAATTCTGTTCTACTCCCATAAGAGAGATTTTGAGTGAAGTTGACACCTAGGTGTTGTGTCCATGATGAGAGTGTTGAGGTCAGTTGGTACATACGTGTTGTATCCATGATGAGAGTGTTGAGGTCAGTTGGTACATACGTGTTGTATCCATGATGACAGTGTTGAGGTCAGTTGGTACATACGTGTTGTATCCATGATGAGAGTGTTGAGGACATTCACATGGAAAAGTCCACAGACCCACTCCAAAAGGCTTTCGGAGCCATCATCGACTCAGTGGGTTTTGTCCAACATGTCTCTGGACCTACTCACTGCCACAGTCATACTCTGGACCTAGTTTTGTCCCATGGAATAAATGTTGTGGATCTTAATGTTTTTCCTCATAATCCTGGATTATCGGACCACCATTTTATTGCGTTTACAATTGCAACAAATAATCTGCTCAGACCCCAACCAAGGAAGATTAAAAGTCGTGCTATAAATTCTCAGACAACCCAAAGATTCCTTGATGCCCTTCCAGACTCCCTCTGCCTACCCAAGGACGTCAGAGGACAAGAATCAGTTAACCACCTAACCGAGGAACTCAATTTAACCTTGCGCAATACCCTAGATGCAGTTTCACCCCTAAAAATTAAAAACATCTGTCATAAGAAACTAGCTCCCTGGTATACAGAAAATACACGAGGTCTGAAGCAAGCTTCCAGAAAATTGGAACGGAAATGGCGCCACACTAAACTGGAAGTCTTCCGACTAGCTTGGAAAGACAGTACCGTGCAGTATCGAAGAGCCCTCACTGCTGCACGATCATCCTATTTTTCCAACTTAATTGAGGAAAATAAGAACAATCCGAAATTTCTTTTTGACACTGTCGCAAAGTTAACTAAAAAGCAGCATTCGCAAATGGAGGATGGCTTTCACTTCAGCAGTAATAAATTTATGAACTTCTTTGAGGAAAAGATCATGATCATTAGAAAGCAAATTACGGACTCCTCTTTAAATCTGGGTATTCCTCCAGGGCTCCATTGTCCTGAGTCTGCACAACTCTGCCAGGACCTAGGATCAAGGGAGATACTAAAGTGTTTTAGTACTATATCTCTTGACATAATGATGAAAATAATCATGGCCTCCAAACCCTCAAGCTGCATACTGGACCCTATTCCAACTAAACTACTGAAAGAGCTGCTTCCTGTGCTTGGCCCTTCTATGTTGAACATAATAAACGGCTCTCTATCCACCGGATGTGTACCAAGCTCACTAAAAGTGACAGTAATAAAGCCTCTCTTGAAAAAGCCGAATCTTGACCCAGAAATTATAAAAAACTATCGGCCTATATCGAATCTTCCATTCCTCTCAAAAAATTTTGAAAAAGTTGTTGCGCAGCAACTCACTGCCTTCCTGAAGACAAACAATGTATACGAAACGCTTCAGTCTGGTTTTAGACCCCATCATAGCACTGAGACTGCACTTGTGAAGGTGGTAAATGACCTTTTAATGACGTCAGACCGAGGCTCTGCATCTGTCCTCATGCTCCTAGATCTTAGTGCCGCTTTTGATACCATCGATCACCACATTCTTTTGGAGAGATTGGAAACCCAAATTGGTCTACATGGACAAGTTCTGGCCTGGTTTAGATCTTATCTGTTGGAAAGATATCAGTTTGTCTCTGTGAATGGTTCGTCCTCTGACAAATCAATTGTAAATTTCGGTGTTCCTCAAGGTTCCGTTCTAGGACCACTATTGTTTTCACTATATCTTTTACCTCTTGGGGATGTCATTCGAAAACATAATGTTAAATTTCACTGCTATGCGGACGACACACAGCTGTACATTTCAATGAAACATGGTGAAGCCCCAAAATTGCCCTCGCTAGAAGCCTGTGTTTCAGACATAAGGAAGTGGATGGCTGCAAACTTTCTACTTTTAAACTCGGACAAAACAGAGATGCTTGTCCTAGGTCCCAAGAAACAAAGAGATCTTCTGTTGAATCTGACAATTAATCTGGATGGTTGTACAGTCATCTCAAATAAAACTGTGAAGGACCTCGGCGTTACTCTGGACCCTGATCTCTCTTTTGAAGAACATATCAAGACTGCTTCAAGGACAGCTTTTTTCCATCTACGTAACATTGCAAAAATCAGAAACTTTCTGTCCAAAAATGACGCAGAAAAATTAATCCATGCTTTTGTTACTTCTAGGCTCGACTACTGCAATGCTCTACTTTCCGGCTACCCGGATAAAGCACTAAACAAACTTCAGTTAGTGCTAAATACGGCTGCTAGAATCCTGACTAGAACCAAAAAATTTGATCATATTACTCCAGTGCTAGCCTCCCTACACTGGCTTCCTGTTAAGGCAAGGGCTGATTTCAAGGTTTTACTGCTAACCTACAAAGCATTACATGGGCTTGCTCCTACCTATCTTTCCGATTTGGTCCTGCCGTACATACCTACACGTACGCTACGGTCACAAGACGCAGGCCTCCTAATTGTCCCTAGAATTTCTAAGCAAACGGCTGGAGGTAGGGCTTTCTCCTATAGAGCTCCATTTTTATGGAATGGTCTGCCTACTCATGTGAGAGACGCAGACTCAGTCTCAACCTTTAAGTCTTTACTGAAGACTTATCTCTTCAGTAGGTCCTATGATTAAGTATAGTCTGGCCCAGGAGTGTGAAGGTGAACGGAAAGGCTGGAGCAACGAACCGCCCTTGCTGTCTCTGCCTTGTCGGTTCCTCTTTTCCCACTGGGATTCTCTGCCTCTAACCCTTTTACAGGGGCTGAGTCACTGACTTACTGGTGTTCTTCCATGCCGTCCATGGGAGGGGTGCGTCACTTGAGTAGGTTGAGCCACTGACGTGGTCTTCCTGTCTGGGTTGGCGCCCCCCCCTTGGGTTGTGCCGTGGCGGAGATCTTTGTGGGCTATACTCGGCCTTGTCTTCGGACGGTAAGTTGGTGGTTGTAGATATCCCTCTAGTGGTGTGAGGGCTGTGCTTTGGCAAAGTGGGTGGGGTTATATCCTGCCTGTTTGGCCCTGTCCGGGGGTATCATCGGATGGGGCCACAGTGTCTTCTGATCCCTCCTGTCTCAGCCTCCAGTATTTATGCTGCCGTAGTTTATGTGTCGGGGGGCTAGGGTCAGTCTGTTACATCTGGAGTATTCTCTTGTCTTATCCGGTGTCCTGTGTGAATGTAAATATGCTCTCTCTAATTCTCTCTTTTTCTCTTTCTCTCGGAGGACCTGAGCCCTAGGACCATGCCTCAGGACTACCTGGCATGATGACTCCTTGCTGTCCCCAGTCCACCTGGCCATGCTGCTGCTCCAGTTTCAACTGTTCTGCCTGCGGCTACGGAACCCTGACCTGTTCACCGGACGTGCTTGTTGCACCCTCGACAACTACTATGATTATTATTATTTGACCATGCTGGTCATTTACGAACATTTTAACATCTTGACCATGTTCTGTTATAATTATCCACCCGGCACAGCCAGAAGAGGACTGGCCACCCCTCATAGCCTGGTTCCTCTCTAGGTTTCTTCCTAGGTTTTTGGCCTTTCTCAGGAGTTTTTCCTAGGGAGTTTTTCCCAGCCACCGTGCTTCTTTCACATGCATTGCTTGCTGTTTGGGGTTTTAGGCTGGGTTTCTGTACAGCACTTTGAGATTTCAGCTGATGTACGAAGGGCTATATAAATAAATTAGATTTGATTTGATTTGATTTGTACATACGTTTTGTATCCATGATGAGAGTGTTGAGGTCAGTTGGTACATACGTGTTGTATCCATGATGAGGGTGTTGAGGTCAGTTGGTACATACGTGTTGTATCCATGATGAGAGTGTTGAGGTCAGTTGGTACATACGTGTTGTGTCCATGATGAGAGTGTTGAGGTCAGTTGGTACATACGTGTTGTGTCCATGATGAGAGTGTTGAGGTCAGTTGGTACATACGTGTTGTATCCATGATGAGAGTGTTGAGGTCAGTTGGTACATACGTGTTGTATCCATGATGAGAGTGTTGAGGTCAGTTGGTACATGCATGTTGTATCCATGATGAGAGTGTTGAGGTCAGTTGGTACATACGTGTTGTATCCATGATGAGAGTGTTGAGGTCAGTTGGTACATACGTGTTGTATCCATGATGAGAGTGTTGAGGTCAGTTGGTACATACGTGTTGTGTCCATGATGAGAGTGTTGAGGTCAGTTGGTACATACGTGTTGTATCCATGATGAGAGTGTTGAGGTCAG